>NC_050582.1:59871857-60171857 GCF_011100635.1 Trichosurus vulpecula
TCTGATTTCCAGCTCTGGCCCAGTGCCTGATATGTAGTAGTTCACCAAATACTGACTGACTGCTTGATCGATTGGTTCTAAGGGAGTGGCACACTCCCCGCCCCCACCCCCCCCACCCCCACCGCCATGTTGCCACCTGCGTTCCATTGGCTGAATCAAAAAGCCAGCCTCCCGACATGACGTCACAGGTCTCCTCCTTTCTGCGGTTTTCACCTGGGCTGGTGTTGCGCATTCTGCGGAAAAGGGGATGCAGGCAGCACAAGCTCTCTGCCTTGTGCCCCCAGACCCCGGGCCTGCCTGATCCCCTCTAAACCGACCCCGGGCCTGCCTGATCCCCCGTGGGAGGTAAGTAAGACCCCGAGGGGCGTCCCTTTTACCACCTCTTCAGAACCCCTAGAAGGGTATACGTGTGCGGGGAGGGGGAGGCACTACATCAGACCCCCCCCCCCCCAGACCAGGGCTTTTTAGACTTCACCCGTGAATGAATCGGTAGATGAATATGCCCAGGCCTGTGTCAGTTTGTTGTAAGGGATGTAGGTGCTCCGGCCACAGCTCTCATGATCGGTCCCCCTCCCACCTGCGGTGCCCCCCCTCTTCACCGCCGCTCCACCTTTCCTTCTCCGCCCCAGCCCCACTCAAGCCCCTTTATGTAGCAAAGCCCAGAAGGTGAGACTATTGGGGGGAATGGAGATGGGGAAAGAAGAGCCAGTCTACGGAATAGCCATTAGTTTCGTACTTTTCATTTTCATTCATTCATTCATTCATTTATTTATTATTATTCTGAACTCAGCAAAAGCCCAATGAAATAAACATTTCCATGTACATCATACAACAGAAAAATGGGATTGTCTATGTACCTCTTGATCTCTGTCATCTATAGTTTAGTTTTAAAATATATACACACACACACACACACACACACACACATATGTAATATGTGTGTGTGTGTGTGTGTGTTCAATCTGTATTTTTCAAAGCTGCTTGCCAGTGCTTCATTCTGGCCTTCCTTCTCATCTGTTAATTTTTTTTAAAGATGCTTTAGTGACTGGGTCTTTTTTTTTGTTTTCTTTTTTCCTTTCCCCCATCTCTGTCTCCTCTACCTCTCACACCCCACCTCATTAAAAAGAAAAGGAAAGAAAAGCCTGCGTAGCAAATATGTATAATCAAGCAAAGCAAATCCCCACTTTGGCTGTGTCTGAAAATGTGTCTTATTCTGCAGCTAGATTCCCTCACCTGTCAAGATGTGGGTCCAGTGCTTCATCATCAGTCTTCTACCATATTGATTGGTCAGTGCATTGATCAGAATTCTGACGTCTTTCCAAAGGCAAACCCCACCTCTTTTAGGCTGACGAACTGGATGCAGAGCTAACATAGCTCTGTGAGGCCAGCCAGGTACGGACACCTCCCCATCTTAAATACTTAAAAATACACAAAAGGATGGTTCCTACGTAGGACATGCTGCCAATTTAATTGGACTGGGAAGAGTAATTGTCTTATTTTAAAGTTTAAAAAAAACTTGTTTACAAAGCATTTATTATCATTTCCTCCTAGTGGTTCCCTCCACCCCCACAGCAACAACAATAACAACAACAAAACCTTCATAACAAATATGCATAATGTAGCAAAACCAATACCCATCTCGAGTATGTCCAAATAGGCAGGTGTCGTTCTGGATTTTCCGTCCATCACCTCTCTGGTAGGAGGTGGGTAGGATGATTCACCTACAGTCCTCTGGACTGCATTACTTAGGGCTCTAAGAGCTTTCAAAGTTTTTTTTCCTCTCCCTCTGTGATGTTGTTGCCATTGTGTAAATTGTTCTAGTCCTGCTCACTTCAGTCTGTTATGAGATCTTAAGAGTTCCTCCCAGTTTCCCCTGACACTGTCCATTTCTTATGGCACAAGAAAATATTACATTCAAAGACCACAATTTATTTAGTTATTTCACCATAGGTGGAAGCCCCTTTAGTTTCCAGTTTGGGGCTACTTCAAAAAGCCCTCCTATAAATATTTTTGTATGTATGGGTCCTTTTCCTTTTCCTTTGCTCCCCATGTGGTCTAAGCCCAGTGGTGGTACAGTTGGGCCATAATTAGTAACTTTTGGGGCACAGTTATCACTTGCTTCCCAGTATGTCTGGACAAATTTGCATCTCTACTAGCAATGCTTTCTGGGTGCCCATTTTCCTGCAGCCTCTGCCACGTTTGTCATTTTGTTAATTAATAGTCAGTAAACACTTATTAAGCACCTGCTATGTGCCAGCCACTGTGCTAAGCACTGGGGATACAAATACCAAAAAGAAAGACAGTACCTGTCTCAAGGGGTTTACAATCTAATAGAGGAAGATAACACACAAAAGAAAGCTGGGAAGTGTGTGTGTGTGTGTATGTATGTATGTATGTCAGAGAGAGTGAGAGAGAGGTTTCATTTTTTATCTTTGTCCGCCAGTCTGATGAGTGGGAGGTGAAACCTCAAAGTTGCTTTAATTAGCATTTCTCTAATTGTTAATAACTTGGAGCATTTTATTGCATGGTTGTTGATTGCTAGGATTTCTTCCTTTGAAACCTACCTCTTCATAGCCTTTGACCATTTATCTATTAGTGAATGGATCTTAGTCTGATATATTTGAATTGATTCCATATATATGTATATGTATACACACATCTTTATATGCACATATATATTATATAAAGCCCTTAGGAGAGAAATTTAAAGTTAAGTGAAACTGGTGACATTGCACAGCCCTGCCTCACTTAAATGCAATTAATTTACAAATCATGACATCACCTTCCTGATGTCATTGGTCCTCTTCAAGAGCAAAAGACAAACAAAACAACAACTCTTTATAGCCTTTGACCCTTTATCTATTGGTGTATGGCTCTTAGTCTGATAAATCTGAATCAATTCCATATATATGTATATACACATGTATGCATATTACATAAATATATATATTATATTATATATTATATACATATATTGTATATTATTATATATTAATAGAGAAATTTGCTGCAAAATTTCTCCATTAACCTCTTTCCTTCTCATTATTGGTTATTTTTGCTGACTTGTTTTCTTTCTTTCATTCAATTTCTTTCTCTTTTTATTTTATTTTTATTGAAATTGTTCATTTTATTTTCTGTGATATCTCCATAGCTTGTTTACTCATGACCTCTTCCCTTATCTGTAGATGTGAAAGGTAATTTTTTTCCCTTGCTCCTCTAATTTTTCCATGATCTGTAAATGTGTGCTCTTGGCCATAGTGGATGACACCTCAGACTCTCTTTTTAAAGTGCTACACAAGGTGAAGGATGTTGCCATATGGACAAGGATTTCTATTTTGGTGTTTAACTGGAGATTGTTCATTTTTTTGTTTTGGTTTTTTTTGTTTGTTGCATTCCCATTTCATTGATCTGCTTTTTCTCTTTTTTGTTGATGTAAGTGTTTAGAAATATAAAATTTCCCCTAAGCACTGCTTTGGCTGCATCGCACAAATTTTGGTGCATTGTCTGATTGTTGTCATTATCTCCCCCCTTCTGCCTCCCAACTTTGCAAGGTATTTATTAGGGCAGAGAAAGCATGTTGCGATTTGCAAACTTACCTGTTAACACTAATTGGCGGCCAACTTCTTATCTCTTTTTTCAACAACAGTGAGATTGATATCCTTCTCTTGGGGCAGAGAAATCCAAGTTTAGTTACCTTTTCCAATAACAAAAAATGTCAGAAAACCTCCTGGCAAAGCTGTTGCCACTGAGAGCTTTGACATAAACCACATTAAAGGAGTCTAGATGTCTCTTCCTGTTGGTGATCACACCAATTTGACCCAATTTAGCTCTACTAATCACCATACACAGATTACCAGCATCAATCTTGATGAAATTTGTGATTTGCCAATCTCTAGAGCAATATGAGTGGTACCATTTATTTTGATGAGTTAATCTAGAGACTGGATGGTGCAGACATCATGGGTTACCAGATGGGGAATGACTTTGATCACCAAAAAGATATTTTTTCCTTTTGCACAATTTGTACTTTGCCTCCTCAGTTGTGATGCAGTGAACGGCAAAGTGGCCCTTGGTGTCACAAATCAGATGGAAGTGCTCACCAGCCTACACAATGCTGATTGCATCTTTGAAGCAAGCAAAGTAAGTCATGTCTGTGTGGACCCTGTCATCAATCTTGATAAACCACTGCAAGCAGATCTTCTTAACCTCATCCCCTATCAGGGCATACTTGAGTTGGTTGCAAAAGATGATGAGTGGGAGGCACTCTCTCAACTTGTTGGGAAACTGTGAATGGTCTTGGATAAAACATGCCAATCAATTTGTCCACCATCTAGTGCTTGGGAGTGACCACATACTTCAGGTGCTTCTTGGGCCCATGAGCCATAACTGGAGCAAGCCAAGGAAAAGGTTTGTCTTTATTTTAAATGAAATTATTGATTGTTACTATGATTTGTTCTTTAACCCACTCATTCTTTAATATTAGATTATTAGTCTCCAATTATTTTTTAGTCTATGATTCCTTTATTGAATAGAATTTGTATTGTATTTTTATCTGAAAAGGATACATTCAATATTTCTGCTTTCCTACATTTGTTTGTGAGGTTTTTATGCCCTAATACATGGTCAGTTTTTGTGAAGGTGCCATGTATAGCCAAGAAAAATGGGTGCTCCTTTCTATTCTCATTCAGTTTTTCCAGAGGTCTATCATATTTAATTTTTCTAGAATTAAATTCATCTCCTTAATATCTTTCTTCTTTATTTTATGGTTAAATTTATCTAGTTATGAGAGTTGTAAATTTAGGTCCCCCACTAGTATAGCTTTACTATTTTATTTCCTCATGTAATTCATTTAACTTTTCCTTTTAGAATTTGGATGCTTTGCCTTACTTCATGGTCTATGGTGCCTTTAAACAAGACAGAGGCTCCCTGATTATCTCTTTTAATTAGGTCTTTTTTCCCTTTTTCTGAGATCATGATTGCTACCCATGCTTTTTTTTTTAACTTCAGCTAAAGCATAATAGATTCTGCTCCAGCCCTTTATTTTAAACTCTGTGTGGGAGTCCTTCAGTTCATGTAGCTCTTTCCATGTTTTTCTCTATTCATCACATTCATCATTTCTGACATTACAATAATGGTCTATTATACTCATTCTTCAGTTGATGGACATCTACTTTGTTTCCAATTCTTTGCTATCCCCAAAAGCAATACTATAAAATTTTTGGTGTATGTGGCAACTTTTCTTCTTAATTGATAGCCTTTTTGAGATGTAAGCCCAGTAACAAAATCTTTGAGTCAAAGGATATGGACATTTTAGTCACTCTCTTCATATAATTGCTGTCTACAGAAAATTGCTGTCCACAATGGATGTACCCATTCACAGCTCCACCAAAGGCATTGGTGAGCCATTCTTCCCATAACCCCTCCAACATGTTGCCCTCTTTTGTCACCTTTACCAATTTTCAAGATGTAAGGTGAAGCCTCAGGATTGTTTTATTTCCATTTATTATTAGCAATTTGGAATATTCTTTCATGTGGTTGTTAATGCTGTACAATTTTTCTTTTTTACAACTGTTTATTCATATCCTGTGACCACTTATCTGTTGGGGAATGACTATCTATTTATCTATATACATATAGACATATATATATGTATATTTAAAGTTTGATTTCCAGAGAAATTTAACATGAATTTTTTTTTCGCATTTGACTACTTTACTTCTTATCCTAGATACATTAATTTTGTCTGTGTAGAAGCTTTTAAGTTTTATATAATTCAAGTCATCTTTTATATCTTTGTAATTTTCTCTATACTTTTTTTCAAGAAAATGGCTCCTACCCCTAGTTATGGGAGGTATATTATATGATCTTTTAAAATTATTTAAAAATAAGTTTTTATTTATGTGTTTTGTTTTTTAAATTACAATAGTTTCTCCCAATGTCTCTTCCCTTCTAGAGATCCATTCCGTATAATAAATAATATCTCATAAAGAGAAAAAAAGAGAAAAAGAAGAAAACAATGAGAAAAAATAGTCAATACATTGAAAAGGTTTGAAAATATCTACAGTGTGTAACACCTATGGACCTCCCCTCTCTGCTAAGGTTTGGGTTATGAGCATATTCTAATACCTCTTCTTTTAATACATGTTTGCTCTTTATAATTTTGCAGGTTTTTTTAAAATTTTTCCATGTGTGGTTGCTCTTTCCACTTATTATTACCCAGAATCTCAAATACACTAACTCACCAGTGTAACTGAGATGCTGAGTAATATTAAGGTTTTGGGCAAACACCTGTGGGCAACATTTATTCAAGTGTTTTGTTTTTTAAATCAGTATAGTTTCTCCAAGTCTATTTAAATCACAGGTTTCTGATTCTGTCATGTTGGGTTTAGCTTTTTCCTTCATAATACCTAAAAGTATAATAATAGGTAACTTTTATATAGCACTTACTATGTGCCAAATACTAGGGAAAGAGGGAGGGAGGGAGGGAAAGAAAGAAGAAGGAGAGGATGAGAGATGGAGAGAAATGGAGAGGAAAAGGAAGGGAAAGAAAGAGAGATACATGACAGAAAGATAGAGAGATAAAGAGGAAGTGAGAAGAAAATACAGAAGAATGGAAAGGAAGGGGGTGTAGATAGAAAGGGAGGAAAAGAGGGAGGAGAGAGAAGGATGGAGCTGGACAGAGAAAGATAGAGACGTAAGGATGGAGAGGGAAAGGGAGAGAGAGAGACAGAGAAGGATGGAAAAGAGAGAGAATATAGAGGCAGGAAGGATAGAGAAGTAGAGAAGAATGGAGAGTAAGAGAGAGGGGAGAGGAAGGAGAGAGAGAGAGAAGGATGGAGATGGAGGGGGAAAGAGAGAAAAAGAGAGAATGAGAGAAGTATGGAAAAGGAAGGGGATAGGAAAGGAGAGACAGACAGAGAGAAAGAAGGAGGAAAAGGTGTGGCAAGAAAACAGATGGAAGGAGGAAGGCAAGAGAGAAAGAGAGAGAGAGAGAGAGAGAGAAGGGAAAGGTAGAGAGAAGAGAGCAAAACTTGCTGATGGAAAGAAAGAGACAGAGATATATTCAGAAGGGTGGAGGAGAGATAATGACAGAGACAGAAAGAGAGATACAGAGAGAATGAAAAAGAAGGAGGTATGGAAGGAGAGAGAAGGAAGGAAAAAAAGAGGGAGAGAGAATGGGGGAGAGAGAATCAGATAGGGAGGAAGTTAGAGAGACAAGATACAGAAATAAAGAATGAGACAGAAGTAGTAGCAGAAAGACAGAATGTGAAGGGGAAGGGAGAGAGAAAGGGAAGGAGAAAAGGATTGAGAGAGAAAGGGAAATGGAGAGGGAGACGAGAGAAAGAGCAAAATGGAGAGGGATAGGCAGGACAGAGAGATTTAGCAAGGATAGAAAAGGAAGAGGGAGGAGAGAGAGAAAGTGAGAGAAAGATACTTGTTTCTCAGTAGTTATTTCAACACAATTATTTTTCAGAATTTATTTCAATACAACTATTTTTCAAAACTGTCACCCCTTTATTTCTTCATTGGTAAGTTTATTGTGACCTAGGGGCATCAATAACATAGGCATAAAATTATCTGTTCCAGTTTGCTATCAGTATGTGCACCTGTTCTTGGCAGGAGAAAGGACAGGTATTGATGCTTATATTTGCAACTTTGCTAAAGCTATTGTCTGCATTAGTGTCCTTGCTGATTCTCTAAGATGTGCCAATTATACCTTCATACCATCAGCAAAAAGATCATTTGATCTCTTTACTTGTCTGCATTGTTTATTTTTCTTTCTCATCTTATTGTTGTTTCTAGCATTTCCAGAACTCTCTATCAAATAATAGTGGGGAAAGTGAGTGCCTTTGCTTTGCTCGTGTCATTACAGAAAAGGTTCAAGTGTATACCTACTGTAAATGATATTTGCTTTAATTTTGGTTAGATACTTTTTAGGACATTTTAAAAAGTATTTTAAAATCTATACTTTGTATGGTTAATGTCAATGAACATTGTACTTTGTAAGACTTTTCCTGAAACACTTGAGATAATTATATGGTTTTAGATATTTGTTTTTAATATGATCATGTTAATTTTTTCCTAATGTTGAATTATTCTAGCTTTGCTGATATAAATCCAACTTGGTTATAATGAATGATTTCTCAGATATATTGCTGTAGTTTTACTGGGTTTTTATTTAACATATTTGAATCAATATGCATTAATGACACTGGTCTGTAGATGAACTGCATTTTATTCTTCTCTGGTTTAGGTATCTGGATCATATTTTTCTCATAAAAGCATTCTGGTGTAGGATGCTTTCTTTCTCAATTTCTGAGAATAATTTGTATGGTTTGGGCACTAATTGTTCTTTGAAAGTTTATGAGAATTCTCCTGTGAATCACTAAGGACCAGGAGTTGCCCTCCCTCTCATACCCCCTCCCCATACCCCCCGCTTTCAGTAGTTCCTTTACAGATAGCTTTATTTCATTTTCAGATATTTGATTATTTAAGAACTCTATTTGAGCTTCTGATAGTTAAGGCATTAAATATTTTGGAAAGCATTTCTCTATTTCTTTTTTCTTCTGTTTTGTTAGCATATAACGGTGCATAATAGATTTTGATTAATCTTTTAATTTCTTCTGATTTTGTTTTTATTTCCCTTGTTTCTTTCCTAATTTGTTGATTGATGCCTGAAGGTTAATTGATAAATGTATAGGTTTATTAATTTTATAGCTTTTGCAAAGAACCAGTTTTTAGTTTCATTTATCATTTCTAATTTTTTTTGTTTCCAGTTTTTCTGTTTCTCTTCTAGTTTTTAATATCTCCTAATTTCTGTTTATTTTAAGTTTGTTTATTTGTTGACTTTTAATTTTTTAATGCATGTTCACTTCATTAACCCTCTTTTTCTGTTTTCTGAATTTATATTTATAGGGATATGGTTTCTTTTTTTCTAAAGGACTGTTTTTGATGCATACTAGAAATTTTCATATGTTGTTTTGAACATTATCGTTTTCTTTCCCAGAATTATTTGTTTCTATGATTTTTCCATCAACCCACTCATTATTTAGGATTTCATGATTAAGTCTACATTTGGCTATGTGTTTTTGTTTCTGCTTCCTAAAGCAGTGATTATTTTTATTGTGTATGGATAGTAAAGGATATATTAACTATTTCTGCATTTTTATTTGTTTGTAATAGGTCTGTTACCTAACACATGGTCAGTTTTTATAAAAATTCCACATGGTCCTGAGAAATGTTTAAGTTCTTTTGCATTCACATTTAGAAGATACTATAAGTCTTTCTGCTTTGGTTTCCTCAGCAGTTTGTTTAGTTCCTTATTTTATCTTTTGTATATCTCTCTGTTAGATCATAGAAAACTGGGAGACATTCAAGTAGTCTGTTTCTGGTGTGTCACTGTCACTGTCTTTTCTCATAGCTCAGTTAATCTTTCCCTTATGAATTTGCATGCTAAGGCATTTAAGCACATAACTGTATCATTTATTTTGGTTTGTTGCCTATGGTTGCTTTCAGCAAAACATAGTTTCCTTGTTCATCCCTTTTTATTTTTTTGAATGTTTGTTTTTGTATTGACTGATAGCATGGTTGATACTTGTGCATTTTAAAATTTATTTGATGCATAATACAGGTTAAGAAGTTTTGTTTTCTTATCAAATCTATCATTTTAAGTTATGATTCTCTCTCTCTCTCTCTCTCTCTCTCTCTCTCTCACACACACACACACACACACACACACACACTTGTACCTCTTCAACTATTTTAGCTTAATTTTTTTAAAAGCTAAAAACACCTTTTAAAGCTTGCTTTATAGAAGACTCAGAATTTCTAGCTCTTCCTTTCCTACCAGTTGCTCTATTTGGTTTAGACTCCAGGAACATCCTTACTGCCCCCAGGATAAACTCCTCAGGGAGGGAGGGAGAGAATTTGTAACTCAATTAAAAATGTTGAAATTTTTTTTACATATAATTGGGGGAAAATAAAATATTAAAAAATACAAAAAAGGGGGGCCCTTCTACTCCAGTAACATAATACTTGTTCCAGGATAAAATCATGAGCAGAAATCTCAGCATTCTGGAGATTTCATTAGTTTAGGTACTCAACAGTTTTTAAGTACACTAAGAAGTCTCTTTCTTTCTCAGTTGCTAATCAGATGTGGAGCAAAACAAAAGAAAAAAAGATTATTAAAACAAAATAAACTCTATTATTAGAGGGTTCAGAATGTCCAACTTTTGACTTGTGCTTGATTTAGACTCAGTGAAGATCCTGCTTCATCTAGTATGAAAAAAAATAATATTATGTTGTATTATTTAATAACCAATATTACTATGTAATCAATCCATCCTAGTCCCCATTTTGTCAAACCCTGTAGTTCAAAAGACACTCTTTCTCAATCTGAACTATAGATGTGGTTGAATAATCATTCCTAGCCACTAGGGCACTTGTTTGCTAACCCTTACTCTTACTAACAGGTAAACAAAAGCCAGCTTGGCCCCTCATGGGAGGGGGAGCTAATCTGGGGCTGGTGGACCATAACTTGGATGGTTCTGGTTTTCTAACCAAGATAACTAGAGGCAGTTGATGCCCATCAATTATAGTTCTTTAATTACCAGAGAGGGGCATGATCAGTCATACCTGAAGGCCAACCCACTTTCGCTAGCTATAGACTAATCCTGTCGGCTAAGCGTTACTCCAGTCTCCCAGTAAAAAACTAATAGGAGCTGAGGTAACTCTTAACCCACTTCCATATTAAAATGTTTACCAGTCTGGATTGTCTTGGCTTTGCCAGGGGAGGACCAAATGATGTACTGACAGGCCAATCAGAAGGAAGACATCTAGGTTTATAAGACCCCATGGGTCCTCAATTGGGGTCTTTGGTCACTGGGAGAAACCATTGACCTAGTTTGTTGGTTATTGCTAGCCTAATAAATTCACCATGTTCTAATCCCTGGCCTTCTGGTGAGATGGCCACCACGACTAACAGTTTATCCATTGCCATTAATAAAATGTTGCTCTGGAGAAAACCGTGTCTTAGCATGCCTTTGTAGCAATTTTACTTGCTATAATTTTGGGGGCTCATCTGGAGTTTGGGGGTAAAAGTCAGGTCTCCCAGACCCCTCAGCAGAACCTCTCCCTTCTTTGGGCTCTAGTGGAATTTTCCACAAAGGGAAAGTTTTCTGCTAAGGAAGAGTGGCTGTGAACTGACTCTTCCCCTGAAAACCCAAGATCTTCTCCAGGCAAGGAGGTAAGAACCCCGTTGGGAACAACATTATATTAAAAGTTGCAACTTTGTGTGTATTTGGAAATAATTGGCAATAAAAACCCAGGTATATACCCTGTGGACAATCTTTTGAAGGGAATTCTATTCCCTTTAAGGAACATCTTCACAAATAGGATTGGGAAGATATTCTACCATCCCCTTGAAGGAATTTTGTATTTTTTTCCCCTTAAGGAAAACCCCCAAATCGAGTATAATCAGCAATACCCACCATTTTAGGATTTCTCCTGTTAAGGGGTCCCCTGAACTTGTCTTTTGAATTGCCATATTTTCCAGAAACACTGGACCCAGAGTATGCACGAGACCCTGAACGTGTCAAGGACAAAGCCTCCTCCCCGCCACCAGCAGACTCAATTTGCTGTTTCCGCCCCAAGCTGGACTCCCTCTGTGTCCTTGGGAGTCAGGACAGGTGCCAGTCAGTCTGCACTGGACTGAGAAACTCCTTGTAGACCCTAGTACATAATCAGACCAACCTATCTTCATAATCTAGCAGTTCACAAAAGAAAATGCAGTTTTTGCCATCTTAAATATTCATGATTTCTCTTCCCCTGCCACTCCCATCTAGGAGGAGATTTTTGTTTCCTCTCCCTTCTTTTGTTGTAATTTCATTAAATATGCAAGCTTTTATTTAGGTTGTAAACTCTTTGTGCTTGCTTAGAGTTCCACATGCATGTTTATTTCTCTTGTAATAAATCTAGTTGCAATGTAATGTCTCATGGACTTGTGATATTGTTTTTGGTTAACAGTAAATGGTGTAGCGGTGGGATATGATGAGAGAAAGTGACTCAGATTGGCCAAAAGCTTCACATGCAGGGCTAAGTACCAGCATGGGGCCCTTTTGTGCCCTACCTGTGTCAGACATCTGGTTTGGGGAGTTTCACCTTTTCATTCATACCTCGGACTCTCATCTTTTGGTTGAGTCCATTATTACAAGAGAAATCAAGTTGTCATTGTCTAAGAGGAGAAAGATAAGCCCTTTTATTTTTTTTTGAGAGTATCCCAACTCAAGCAGATTTGAAAGTCTGATCTGGATAATTAGGCTGAATGATGATAATGGTTATCCTAGTTAGGACAGGATTGGGTTAATCCTCTCCAGATTTTGATTGTTGCTAGCTGGAAGGCTTGGATGAAGAGAGCTTTGGGGGGAGCTCTGTTTCTGGAGTTGCCAGCCAAAGGGGTGGCCTAGGAGGGCTAGGTATTTGTGCCCTGTGTCCAGGGGTAACCAGCCAAGTTAAAGAGGCTCAGTATCTGAGAGCGCTCATTCTCCTGGGTGTCCACCTGATTAAATAAAAGAAAACAGAAAAAAAATACATGTATACATACATACATATACACACATACATACGCACATACACATACTATATACATACATATATACATGTGTATATATGTATATATACATATATGAGAATTGGAAATATACAATTTTAGGGTTTTTTTCTTGTTGCTGTTTTTGTTTTTGTCTGTGTGTGCGTTCCCCATGGGTAATAAAGTGTCCAAAGAAGGTATCTGAGTTTGATTGGAACGTCTAGTTAGATATTTAGGGAACCATACAAGCTAAAGTTAAGCAATGTAAATGTAACTTTTAAAATTGGTGTGTTTGTCTTAAAATTTATAAATTTTGCTATCAATTATGAGATTCATTCATTTTATGATAGATTATGTATTTGAATCTTAAGAATTGTCTTGCTCTTTATCCATACAAGAGGAGCTTATTTAAGGAAGCAACTTGAAAATGCTTTATGTTTCTTCTGTGAATTTGATACCTGAACTTAATTGTTATTAGTATAGATCAATCTGTTAAAATTTTTATAATTGTATGTTTCTGTATAAAATAAGGTCTTTAAATGTTTAAAATCATTTAAGAATAAATGGATATTGATGCAACAGTTTATGGGGCCAAACTGTTAATCTTTTAAAGAGTACTCGAATTGTAACAAATCAAAGGATAAAATTATAGTGTAATAGGTAAATTAATGAAAAGTGTCATGAGTTTAAATTAACTATACAGCTGAAAAAGTAAGGTCATTGGGTAAAAGAAAAGTCATTGGGATTGTTTAACAATAATATATGCTAAAATTATAAAAGGAAATATTCAATGGAATGAATACAGTCTGAGATATATGGTTAAACAAATAAAGTTGTGTAGTATGAGTAGTTAGTTTGGAAGATTTAGAAAGAGAAATAAAGGCTAGAGAGAAAATATGGAAGGTAGATAAGAAAGTTTGGGGATAAATCCTATCCCTGGACAGTTGCTCTGGGTACCCTTGTACCGGTTTCAGATGGTTTAAGCATGTTGAGAAGATATGAGCAGGCTTGATTTTAAGTAGAAAGACTGAGCATAAAATTTTATAGCTTTTTTTAGAAAGTCAGTAGAAAAAAAAGTTATAGAGAGCTATGAGTAAATTGATAAACTGTGGGTTATTTCTGAGATTGTAGAATCCAGATTTGAGCTACATTAAAATATACTCATGTATGATAATTGAGGTAGATTAAAGCCTGATATCAGACTGTCATTTTTATAATCTTTGGCAGTAGATTGGCTGGAAATAGTGGACCCCATAATATGAAAGGTTTGGAATGAATAGCCCTTGTGTAAAATATATTACCATTGTAAGTTGAGGTTCTGGGTAATACCATTTGGAAAATAGATTCAGGCATGATTGAATTTATTCTGGTCTCATTTTAATTGAAATGTGTCTCTCCTAATAAAATCTTTATGATATATCAGAATTTATTATACTAGCTGACATTAAAATAAATTGGAAAAATGAAAGTATCTAAAAGTTTTGTTAACTGGGTGACTCTAGGCAAGTTACCTTATGTCTGCTTGCCTCAAGTTTAGTAATTTGTAAAGGAATAATAATAGCACCCACCTCCAAGGGTTGTTGTGAGAATCACATGATTGTAAAGTGCTTAACACAATGTCTGACATAGGGTAAGCACTATATAAAGGATAACTATTATTATTTCTTTAATTAGATATATTTGCTTCACACTTGGTAACTCTATACAGGTTTTGGATGTGATCAGTATACAATGCCAATGGTGATAAAATAATATTCTGTGTAAAATAATTTGGACATGTATTCAACTGAATTGAGGTCACCTGATTGTTAATGGGATTGTTTCAAGTTTCAAACATGTATGACTGTTTATGATATTGTTGCTTCTCAATTTTTTGTATTGCGGAAATTGGTAAACTTTTTTTTATCAGTTTTGTTAAGTAACTTTTCATAAGTTGGATGTAATTAGAGTATGAACTGAACAACTAAAACAAGGTGGAAAAATTGTTTGAAAACTGTTATTTTGTCAGCCCTGGTAACCCTGTTTTATAATGATGTGTAATTGCAATTTAGGAAACTGGATATTTCTAGCTTTGCCTGTAGTTCAGACAAAGTTACAACTAAAAATATTTGGCTATCATTTATGAAAGTTGTATGTCTATTAACTAAGTTATTTGGGGTTATCATCATAATGTTAAAACCTAAAATTAATAATTGCTTACTGTGTGAAGAATGTACAAAGAAAAGACTTTGTAGACTCCCCTTATTTTGTATATTTGTCAGGGTCCTAGAAGCCATCTGTGTGGGCAAGGTCATCAGTTCTGGTAAACTTTTATTACTTATTTCATCTTCATGAGAGTAAAAATAACTGTCCAGCCGTACACTGTGATTGGTGAAACTTTTTGCCATTTGAGGTAAAAACTCTTGGAGTGTAACTGATACTGCTTGGAGGTGTGAATTCAGGTATGGTCATCTGATGGGTCCATTCAAGAGAAATGCCACACACTACTCAGAGGGAATGTGATCCTGAACTATTACAGGTAGAGGTCTGTAACTGGGAAAAAGCTGAGAAGACAAGCTTGAAATAGCCCAATGCATGATCCTTCTGGCTCAATTTCCCCATTGTGTTACTTCCTTTCAAACAGGGATGTTAACCTAGCTGGCTATTGCTGAGTCTGGCTATGAGATAGAATTGTTACTGCATGATTGGCTGTCAGTTATGATTCTTACCTGAAGTCAAACAGAGCTAAAGATACTTTATCCTGCTGTATATGTGTTGTCATTAAGGACCAGTTTTTATCATTTGAATCATTTCCCAGCTTTTTCCTTTTATAGCAAATTTCTATAATCAGAGAAAATGGTCAGTAGAAGATAGTAGCACAATGCAAGTATGTAAGATCTTACTATTTTCAGTCTAAATGTGTAGTCATTCCATATCCCAAACAACTAAGTAGCTTAGGGCTTGAATTTGTCATCTCTGCCTGCTAACACATACTCATGTGTAAGATTAGGTCCCTGGGATAGCTCATTCTTTCTGAATGCTATGGGAGTATTTAGTCAAAGGTAAAAGAAGTTTGTGAAACTAAGATACAAACACAACATTAAATCATTATCCCATAGACTAAGGCTGAAACATATCTGAGCTATCATAATAAAATTCACGTGTGTAAAATCTGAGCTATTCAGCCTAGAATTATAGCCTTTTCTATATACTAAACAACTTAGTAAATGAGTTTTTGGCCTAGTCATCTGCCTATTACTAGATATATGTTTCAGTATAAAATAAGGTCCTTAAATGTTTAAAATTGTTTAAGAATAAATGGATATTGATGTAACAGATTATGGGACCAAGCTGTTATTCTATTAATTATTAAAACAAAATCAGAAACATCTTCAGTTTGGTTTGAAGAAAAGAATTTTAGTGCAGTTTTTTGGAGGAGAGTAACTTATAGAATATTTTGTGTTACATCAATTGAAAAGTCTATTTTATTTAAGGTTATTATTTAATGTGGAAATAACACATTTTTATGGAATATGTCCTGTGGTACAAACATGTTTCATTATAAACAACTTATTTGACATGCACTGTTTTGAAATTGATTACTTATATCTACACATTCCATCTCAAGTCTTTTGCTACAATTGAAGTTAACTTGGTAACTTTTATGTAAATTCATTTGTTTATCATGGGTTATCATCTTATAAAAAATTTTTGTAACCTGTGTTTTTATGTAAAGACTAAATCCTTATCTATCTCTGTACCTCCTAAGGAGGCAATTGAATAATTGAATTAAATTGGGATTAATTTTAATTTAGTGATATTTAAATTTGGAGTTCTAAAATAACTAACAGTTAAAATTGCAAACTAAAAAAATTGAGTAAAATTTGAGAAAACAAAATCAAGTGAACATATGTGTAATCTGGAAGTGTTTAAGAGTTCTGCCTTCTGTTGTATTTAAATATTTAGTTTGTATTTGAATGTCTTATATCTATCAATGTAACAGTAACCCTTTAGCTTGTTGTTAACTATGTTTATGTCAGGTATAGAGTTTAGATAAAGATGTAACTGAATTGGGGTATTTATAACTTAAATTCTCTGAAGTTTCAAGTGAACTATGGGCTCCTAATCTCATGTTCTCCTTATAGCTGTATTGTTAATAAAATTGGAACTATAAAGGTTTGAGCTGGTTTTCACAACATGAACTAGTTGTTGGAGAAGTAAATTTTAAGAGTCTGTGCCAGTTTGTGTTGAGATCTGTTTTGTAAGAGGAACACCTGAGGAGTCTGTACAAATAACTTGAAACCAGAAAGGAAAATCCAATAAAGTGGTACCCTTGAGGACACAATATTTTCCATGCTGCTCCAAGGAAAGATCTGCCAGGGACTGGATGACTGCATGGGACATCTGAAATCCAGGATGAAATGTGTTGATTAAATGGATATTGGAAAGGAGTACTAAATTGCAGAGTGACAATGTTTGTTAATATTGATGTCCATTATTGAGGGTTAATTATCATATTGTAATTATTATATTTATATATTATTGGTTATTATCTATCTTGATAGTCTAGCAGTTCCCAAGGGAAAAGAATGTCACTTTTGCCATCTTCATGATTTCTCTTCCACTTACACTCCCATTTAGGAGGAGATTTTTATTTCCTCTTTCTTCCTTTTTTGTAATCTCATAAATCAAATTTCTATTTTGATTGTGAACTCTATGCGCTTGCTTAGAGTTTTGCATGCATGTTCATTTCTCTTGTAATAAATTTAGCTGCAATGCAATATCTCATGGACTTGTGATATTGTTTTGGTTAACACTTCCAAGCCTGAATGATTGAGAAAAGTCCTATCTTTCTAGCCAGGATGTGGCATCATATTTCACCATCATTGTCCTTCAAAGCTTGGACAATTGAAGGGGTCCATGAAATATTACTACTTGGCCCCCTTGCCAGGTTGGGAAATAATTAAAAGGAGAGCAAATTGATTTCCATCCCACTGTTGGCATAAAAAGGATTTTTCTTTTTATATGTATGAGTGTATGTGTAGGAGTTAGTGTAAAGCAAGCCACTTTTTCTTCTCATGGTTTGATCAGCCTAGAGAGTGTGGTAATAGCAGCATGCTTATTTTAATTCTCATTAGTGGCACTTAGTGACAATGCCTCTTGAATTAGTTTAGGGAGGGAGGGGGACAGAGAGAGAGAGAGAGAGAGAGAGAACACCAGAATAAGCAAAAATGATGTGCCAAAGGAAACTCCTTTGAGGGAATGCTCCTTGAAGCATGGGATAAGGAAGAACTCCTAACTGAGGCAGGAATGAAAAAGAAAAACCAACCAAACAATTAGGTTTTGTAATATCTGGTGTAAAACAGGAGGAAATTTAGCTGGTGAATTATTCTGGCCTGAGTTCACAACTTTTGATTATTGTAAGGTGAAAGATTTAAGATTAGCCTTTCACTTTCCCTCCCCTGCCACATCTTTGAGAAGGCAAGCAGTTTGGTAAAGGTTATACATATACAGGCATGCAAAACATTTCCATATTATTCATGTTGTGAAAGAAAACACAGACCAAAACAACAACAACAAAACATACACAAAGTGGAAAATAACCTGCTTCAATCTGCGTTCAGACTCCATCAGTTTTTCTCTAGTGTTTTTCTCCATAGGTCTTTCAGAATCATCTTGGATTTTTTTCTGTTGCTGGGAATAGCTGTCATTCACAGTTGATCACTGTGCCACGTTGCTCTTACTATATACACTGCTTCTGATTCTGCTTATTTCACTTTGCATCGGTTCATGTAAGTCTTCCCAGGTTTTTCTGAAAGCATGCTGCTTATCATTTCTTATAGGACAATAGAATTCCATCACAATCATACATCAAAATTTGTTCAGCCATTCCCCAATTGATGGGTATCTCTTCAATTTCTAGTTCTTAGCCACCAAAAAGAGCTGCTAGAATTATTTTTTGTTTGTGTTGGTCCTTTTACCTTTTATTTTGGATCTCTTTGGGATACAGACCTAGTGGTGGTATTGGTAGGTCAAAGGGTATGCACCTTTTTATAACCTTTTGGGCATAGCTCCAGATTGCTCTCCAGAATGGCTGGATCAGTTCACAACTCCACCACAGTATATTCAAGTGTCCCAATTTTCCCACATCTTCAACATTGATCATTTTACTTTTCTGTCATATTAGCCAATCTGATAGGTGTAAAGTGGTACCTCGGAGTTTTAATTTGCATTTCTTTAATCAGTAGTCATTTAGAGCATTTTCATATGACTAGAGGTAGCTTTGGTCTCTTCATTTAAAAACTGTCTGTTCATATCCTTTGACCATTTATCAGTTGAGGAATGAGTTCTTTCTATATTTGAAAAATAAGGCCTTTATCAGAGAAACTTGCTGTAAAAATTTCGCCCTAGTTTTCTGCTTTCCTTCTTGGTAGCATTGGTTTTGTTTGTGCCCAAACTTTTAAATTTAATGTGATCAGTATTATCCATTTTACATCGCATGATGCTCTCTATCTCTTATGTGGCAATAAATTCTTCTCTTATCTATAGATCTGAGAGGTAGACTATTCTATACTTACCTAATTTGCTTAGAGTATCACACTTTATGTCTAAAAGCCCCAATGCATGGTCATTTTTTTTGTTGATGCCATGTATTGCTAAGAAAAAAGGTATATTCCTTCCTATTCTTATTCAGTTTTCTCCAGATGTCTCTCATATCTAACTTTTCTAATATTATGTTCATCTTCTTAACTTCTTTCTTGTTTATTTTTGGTTAGACTTATCTAGTTTTTAGAGGGGGAAGTGGAGGTCCCATACTAATATAGTTTATCTATTTCTTCCTCTAACTCAGCTAATTTTCCTTTGAAAAATTTGGATGCTATATGTTTAGTATTGATATTACTACATTGTATGTGGTACCTTTTAGCAAAATGAAGTTTCCTTGCTTTCCCCTCTTGATTAGAGCTATTTTTGCTTTTGCTTTGTCTAAGATCATCATTGCTACCCCTGCTTTTTTTTTAAAATTCAGCTGAAGCATAATTGATTCTGCTCCAGCTCCTTACCTTTAGTCTGTGTGTATCTCTCTGCTTCAAGTGTATTTCTTGTAAACAACACACTGTAGGATTCTGACTTTTAATCCACTCTGCCATTCACTTTTCTTTTATGGGTGAGTTCATCCTATTCACATTGACAGTTATGATTACTGATTATGTATTTCTCTCCATCATATCTTCCCCCTCTTTATCCTTCTCTTTCTCCTTTCACCCTGTCCCTCCTCAAAAGTGTTTTGGTTCTGACCACCACCTCCCCCAGTCTGCCCTCCCTTCTATCACACCCCCTTCTCTTATATCTTTCCCCTTCTACTTTCCAGTAGGGTAAGATAGATTTCTTTGCCCAACTGAGTGTGTAGGCTATTCCCTCTTTGAGCCAATTCTGATGAGAATAAGGTTCAGGTATTGGATGCCACTCTGTCTTTATGTTCTTCTCCATTGTAAAAGCTCTTTCATGCCTCTTATATATGAGATAATTTGCCCCATTCTACCTCTACCTTTCTCCTCCCAGTGCATCTCCCTTTCTAACCTCTAATTTTTAAAATATCATTCCATCATATTCAACTCTCACCTTTTCCATCTGTCTATGTATATTCCCTCTCACTGCTCTAATAATGATGATGGTCTTAGGAATTATAAGTATTATCTTCCCTTGTAGGAATGTAAACATTTTAACCTTATTGAATCTCTTATGATTTCTCTTTCCTGTTTACCTTTTTATGCTTCTCTTAAGTCTTGTATTTGAAAATCAAATTTTCTATTCAGCTCTGGTATTTTCATCAAGAATGCTTCAAAGTCCTTTATTTCATTCAATATCTAGTTTTTCCTCTGAAAGATGATAATTAGTTTTGCAAGGTAGGTGATTCTTGATTTTCATTTTAGTTCCTTTGCCCTCCAGAACATCACAACATGATCCCTCCTATCCTTTAATGTAGAGGCTGCTAAATCCTGTATTATCCTGACTGTGGCTGCATGATATTTGGATTATCTTTCTGGCTTCTAGCAGCATTTTTTCCTTTACCTGGGAGTTTTGGAATTTGGCTATAATACTCCTGGAAGTTTTCATTTTAAGATCTCTTTTAGGAGGTGAATGGTGGATTCTTTTGATTTCTATTTTACCCTCTGGTTCTAAGATATCATGGCAGTTTTCCTTAATAATTTCTGAAAGATGATGTCTAGGCTCATTTTTTGATCATGGCTTCCAGGTAGTACAGTAATTCTTGAATTATCTTGCCTTGATCTATTTTGAAGGTCCATTAGCTTTCCAAAGAGATATCTTACATTTTCTTCTATTTTTTCATTCTTTTGATTTTGCTTTATTGTTCCTTGATGTCTCATAGAGTCATTAGCTTCCAGTTGTCCAATTCTAATTTTTAAGAAATTATTTTCTTCAGTGAGTTGTTGTACCTCCTTTTTCATTTGGCCAGTACTACTTTTTAAGGAGTCATTTTCTTATGTGAACTTTTGTATGTCTTTTCCCTTTTGCCACTTTTGCTTTTGAAATAGTTCTTCTCTTCAGTGGATTTTTGTGCCTCTTTTATCACTTGACTTAGTGATGTAGTTCCTGTTTGGCAACACCAGCCTTTTTGTCCCTTGGACTTATCCACTTGGAGAAGTAATAATCCTAGATTTGATGAGGACTCTGGAACATTGATAGATCACTTTCAAGGCATAGTTAATGGTTATAATCCTACTTTGGAATATATAACTGATTGAATAGTTACTCTGCTCTCCACAGGAGAGAGACAAGTTGTCATAGAAGCAACAGATAGTTTGGCTTATCCTGGTGTAGAGTGTACAAGTTTGTTCTATGCCTGCTTTCTGCCAGGCTACTTGTTTGTCACTTTTCCCAGCAGTTTTCATCAAATGGTGAGTTCTTCCCCTAATAGCTAGGATCTTTGGGTTGATCAAACACCAGGTTATTGTACTCATGTCCTTCTGTGTATTCTGTATACTTTGTGTACCTCAACTGTTCCTTTGATCAACCACTCATATTTTGAATTCAGTACCAGATTGTCATGATGAATACAGCTTTGTAATATAGTTTGAGGTCTGTTACTGCTGGCCTTCTTCATTCACATTTTTTCATTGATTCTCTTGATCTTCTTGGGCTTTTATTCCTCCAGGTGAATTTGGTTGTTATTACTTCTAGCTCTGTAAGGAAATTCTTTGGTAGTTTGAGTCAGAGAGTCAACAAATTAATTTAAGTTGTTTTGTCATGTCTGTTATATGGACTTGGCTTACCCAGGAGCAATTAATATTCCCCCAACTACTTAGATCTGTATTCATGTGATTAGGGTTTTGTAATTGTATTCATGTAGTTCATGAGTGTCTCTTGGCAGGGAGACTCTCATGTCTTTTATAAGGTCTGCAGTTATTTTGAATGTCCTTTCTATTTCTACCTCTTCCTGCTTTTGGTAACATGGAGAAATGCTGATGATTTCTGTGGGCTTATTTTATATCTTTCAACTTTGCTGAAAGTTTTTAATTATTTCCACTTGTTTACTAGTTGGTTCTCTGGAAGTAAATGGTCATAGACTCTTCAAAAAGCTACAGATTTTGTTTCCTCAATGTCTGATATATAGTTTTCTCAATTTCTTTGGCTTGCCTTATTGCTATAGCTAGCATTTCTAGTACACTACTGAGTAATAATGGTGATAAAGGACATCCTTGCTTCAAACCAGATCTTAGTGGAAAGGCTTGTAGTTTATCCCCTCTGCAGGTAATGCTTGCTTTCATTTTTTACATAAGCATGAATTAGACATTAATTATTAATTTAATAGAAGCTCCATTTCTTCCTAGCCTCCCCACTGTTTATAATAGAACCAGGTGTTGTCCAAAGCATTCTCTGCATCTATTCAAATAATCATATGATTTTTGTTGTTTTTATGGTCAGTTCTGATTGGTTTTCCTAATACTGAAGTAGCCTTGGCATGCCTCCTACCTGGTATCAATCCCTCATATAAAGCCCAGTGTTCAATAGCACCTAGTATCATAGTGTATGATCTTTGTATGATGTATTATTATACTCTTCTTGCTAGTGTTTGATTTATAATTTTTTGCACCAGTATTTTTAGGGAAACTGGTCTAAGGTTTTCCTTGTTTTCCATAATTTTCTTGTATTATTCTTTAATTCTCCACTCTTAGTGTACCACCAGTTTCTCTGCTTGGGTTCCACCCTAGGAATATCATTTTTCTTTCCAGATGTTCTCATTACCAGAAATCTCATTATCATAGAGATTTGGTGTTCTACTATTCCTAAGTGCCCTATGTTGCCTCTTTCTTTCTGGATGATAATCAGAACTGGAGTGCTGTGGGGTCAAGAAAAATAGCTCCTGCCAAAATGTCCCTCTAGGAATGGCTCAGAATTCCCCATCTGTTCATATCCTATAACTTATAATACTTGGTTTCCTTTTCAGAAATCTCTATCATTTTTCTTCCAGGTTATTTTAGCCATCATAAATCTTACCATCCTGCATTTTGATTCAGCATTGGTACCCAATGCCGTCTCTGTTGCCTCTCCCCTCTGACTGGAGTGGGGAGATGCTGGATGGTGGACAAATAACATTTCTTCTGAGGTTCCTTTAAAAAAGACAGATTTTTCTCTGTTTTTGAAATTCAGTTTTTTTGGTAGTTTCAAATTCTTTTGTCCCTTCTTCCTTCCACAACCCATGAAGAAGTCAAGGAATACTATGCCTGTTCCATTTATGAAAGCTTGCAAAGCACATTTCTATGTTAGCCATTTTCACCTGAAAAAATATACCTCAATCTGCCCTCCATGTCCATTTCTCAATCCTTGGTTGGATAAAATTTTTTCACCATGAGTCCTTTGCAATTTTTATAGAGCATTATATTGATTAGAATAGTGAAGGATGTTCTCCAGTCTAATTGGAAGATTTTGGGTTGAGATAAAAAAAGAAAGAAAAATCTTCCCTTCCGAGAGAGCTCAGAATTTCCAACTCTTTATTACCTACCAGCTGTTCTCCTTCCAGGACTATCCTTCCTCCTCTAGTATACAGTCATCAGTACAAATCTCATAATGTTGATTTCAGTAGTTTTCTTGTTAAATACCTCCTAAGTACCCTCATTTACTTGTTTATCTGATTGGAATTCTGTAGGGTGGCCTCTAGTAACATTATTCATCTTCCAGTATATGCTCATTACTCAAAATATCATCACTGAGATTGTTTACTCACTACCTGCTCAGTCCCCTCAATTTCCCCTTCCCTCTCCCCTCAAAGTCTCTCTTTATAGAGGTCTCAACTTTCCCATTCCCCAAAATTTCTCTGCTTGCTTTTGCCTCCAGTAACATCATTTTCCAGCCCTGATCCATACATGTTAACCTCACCCCCCCCAAACCCACTAAGAATACATTTAATAAAATGACAGCCTCACCCCTCAAGGAGTTTACAACACAAAGGGGGAGACAAAACAAAATTAGACAGGAAAATGTGGGTGGGAGGGTAACATCAGCAGATACCTAGCAGAGATTATCTAGTTCTCTGTAGTTGTAACCAGTTAGGGCATTAGATGCAAAATGGTCTGAGCAGAGTCCATGTTCTGTGCTCTGTAAAGGAATCCATTAAGAGGAGTTTGGGACTTTGCCTTCCATTCCTCTAGTCAGAAGGCAGTGGAGGCTGAGGCAGTAGGTACCAATCGAAACATGAGTTAGCGGCATGGTTATGAGATTAGAGGTGATGAGCTCATCCTCAACAGGGCATCAGTGACAAGTTGAAGTTTTGCCATTAATTGGTATTGTATAATTGTATGATATTGTATAGACTTGTTCTTAGGAGATAGTGCAATGAAGAAAACTTCTGAGAATGGTCTTTGGATATGGTTCGAAAACATAAAGAAGGAGAAAGTAGTGCAGGTAAATAAGGTGTTGAGTAATAGTTTGGAAAGAGAGCTGCAATTTTGCATTGTGCCCAAATTTAATCAAAGTCCCCCCAAAAGAAAAAAGAGCAAATTTGAGGAGATATTGGATCTTACGAAGTTAAGAGGAGAATGAAAATGTTTCTATGCTTGGAGCTTTATGAACACCATTTGGAGAAATACTTGTTAAAATTAGTTTTGTGATTTCTTATTTTTATTTCAGCAATTTAGATACTCTTCTTGATATAGAAAAATGACTAGAATCATGTAGCTTGATTTAAAATAGAACAGTATTCTATTCAATTATAAGCTTTGTTAATATGGAGAATATAGAAATAAATTTGGCATCATGGAATCATTTGAGAATAACATACTAAAACTCTGTCCTTGAAGGACCAAGAGAAGCATATATTCTAATCTTTTTGTGGGGAATATACATTTGTGGTTTGATTACTATGTAACAGAAGTTATGTTTGCAATTTCAATGTTTGAGAAGAGCTTAGAATCTACCCCAATAGACAGAGTTGAAAAAGGCAGGATTGTCAAGTCAATCTTTGACAATAGACTTGCTGAAGGTAGTGGGGTCTATAATTTGAAGTTCTGGCAATGAATGATCCTTGTGAAAATTGAGAGCTCTGTAAGAATCCATTTATAACAATAAATTGAGTTTGGATTTTATTGTATTAGTCCTGAACAGCATTACAATAGAGTCTTGTTTAAAGTGAGATGTGTTTTTTTCACTTTGGGCAATTGTGATATTTTACTCTCTATAAGTAAAAAAGACCTTTGTGCAAAACACACTTCAAATATGTCATGATGGAAAAAAGTGTTTATAGAATGTAAAAATAAAAACTGTAACTGAAAGCTCTGTCAAAATTAAGTCTTATTTGAGATCTCTGGGGATTGCTGACATACTGAATACCTGAAAGTTAAAATAAACATTTAAACAATTTCCTATTGGTTTTGGATTAGTGAATTAAGAAAATTATTATTCTTAGTATGGTTGACCTGTGCCTTGAATAATAATGATTTAGTCCTCCCTTATAGCTCTAAGTGGTAGAGTATATTGAGTGCTGGACCTGGAGTCAGGAAGATCTGAGTTCAAATCCAGTCTCAGACACATACTAGCTGTGTGATTCTTGGCAAGTCACTTAACTTTGCCTTAGTTTCCTCATCTGTAAAGTGAGCTGGAGGAGGAAATGGGAAACAAAGCACTGCTGTATCTTTGCCAGATAAACCCTACAGGGTGTCACAAAGAATCAGACACAACCAACAAATGATTGCACAACTGAATAGCTTTTAAGTGTTATTGAATCATCGCTACTCTGTATTGGTCTCTGAATGCAACTAACATACAATGTCTCAATTGATAGACGAATGAAATTATTTTATATCTAAGGTAATTCAGAACAGCATTCTCCAGCACCAATATCATTTGACTAACATTAAATTTTGTTTTGGGTCTCTCTATTAAATCTTGTGAAAATTGAGATTTTGTATGATTCCATTTATAACAATAGATCCGGGTTGCCTTTTATTGTATTTGTCCTAAACAAAATTGTAATGTAGTCTTATTTAAAGTGAGATGTGTTTTTTTGCTTTGAGAAATTGTAATATTTGACTGTCTATAAATAACATACACCTTGAGGCAAAACACACTTGAAATTTGGCATTACAGAGAAATGTTTACAGCCTGTAAAAATAAAAACTAAATGAAAGCTTTTTATCAAAATTAAGTCATATTGATGCCTCTGGGGATGATTGACATATTGAATACCTTGAAGTTAAAGGAAACATTTTTGAAAAAAATTTCTATTGGGTTTTGATGCATAAATTGAGAAAATTCTTATTCACAGTGTGGTTGATCTGTGCCTTGAATGGTAATGCTTTTGTTCTCCCTTGTAGTTCTAAAGGGGACAGCTAGGTAGTACAGTGAATAGAGTGCTGGGCTGGGAGTCAGAAAGATCTGAATTCAAATCCGACCTCAGACATTTACTAGCTGTGTAACCCCAGGGCAAGTTACTTAACCCTGTTTGCCTCAGTTTCCTCATCCATCAAATTAGCTGGAGAAGGAAATAGCAAACAAATCACTTCAGTATCTTTGCCAAGAAAACCTCAAATGGGGTCCGGAAGAGTCAGACATAACTGAAAAAAATGACTGCAAAACTGAATAGCTCTTAAATGTAAATGGATCATTGTTACTCTGTATTGGTCTCTGAATGCAACTAGAATAGAATCTTTGAATTGACAAATGAAATTATTTTATTTGTAAGGTAATTCAGAACAGCATTCTCCTGGATTAATAATGTTTGAGGGACAATAAATTTCTTTTTGCGTCTATGTTTTAAATCCAGATATTATTTTGTGTTACTATTAGGCTTATAATTTCTTATATTGTGATTTTGGGAAACCCTCATATTAGAAATGCTGTCAATTTGAAATATGATAACTAGAGTGTAGGTTAGGTCATCTTTTGATTTGAACGCTCTCATTTTATAACTTTGAACTATTTCTTATTAGAAACTTTTTTCCTGGAACACAGAATGCCCTTCGGTTGATGATTGTTTTAATATTTAAATGGGTATGTTCTGTTTTGTCAAAGTTAACTGGTTTGCTTAAGAAATCACTTTTTGTGTATTTTCCACCCTGATAAAAATCCTTATCAACTCTGTGAAAGAAAGAGCCATAGGAATTAGTATCACATTGAGTGCTTTGTAATGTCTCCCCTGAGACTAGAAGTGACATGGGACATTATCTCACAGAGGGACAAAGTCCTTCCTGCCTTAGGAACACTCATAGCCTACTTAGTATCAATAGATGCTGCTTTCAAAGGGTTTTTCTTTTTAATCTATACAATACTTTAAGACATTCAGTATAATAATGTTGATTGGTTTTTTTAAATTTCTGGATTATGAGTGAACTATTATGTATTTACTTTGTATATAGTGCTCCATAATGTTAATATTTTCCTTATTTCTTCTTAATTGATCTTTACATCAGTATATGCTTAAACCAGAAATGTAAAATGATGAAGAAATGCTTTTGGATAGACCTCGTATGTATTTAATAAGTAATAAAGATAAGTGTTTTATTCTTATTTATTGTAAACCAACTGTTAACTATAATAGGAAAAACAACAATTGTACTCTGTTCTAAGTTTTAAACAGTGAATGTAAAAGACTGGGCAGTTTGAAAAGGTGGCCCTAGGAAGGTAATGGCAAGAGCTTTTTGGCTTAGTTTCCCCACTGTTATTTCCTTTTTGAATAGGAATATTTTCTACCTAGTTGGTTCTGGACTTGACTATGATACCCTTTGAATAATGTGGAATTCTATTGCTTGATTGGCTGTTCCAAAATGTATCTATGACTTTTACCTGAAATCAAACAGCAAAGGGAATTTTCTTGTGATACATCTATGATAGTTGAGTGTGTATCTTACCTTTGCTTCATTTAAGTATTAGGACTATATTTGTCTCATAAGAAGATTTGTGTATAGTGCTTTTTCCCCCTCAGTTTTTGAGAGTAATTTGTGAAATATCAGTACCATTTGTTCTTTGAAAATTTGATAGAATTCTCCTGTGAATCCATTAGGACTACGAGTTCTCAGTTTTCTTAGCATATAACTGTGTATAACATGCTGTTTATTTTTTTCTTCTGTTTTTGTTGATATTTCATTTGCTCATTTGCTGTTTTATAGATTTTATTTTCTCCTCTCTTCTTTTTAATCAGATTAGCTAAAGGTTTGTCAATTTCATTCATCTTTTCAAAGAAACAGCCTTTAGTTTTACATATCAGTTCTCTTAAGTTTTTTTTTTCAATTTTGTCTGTTTCTTCTCTATTTTTGATATCTTTCTGCTTATTTTATGCTTTTTTATTTGTAACTCTCTAATTTTTTCAATGAATATTCAGTTCATTATTCCTCTCTTTTTGTATGTTGTTAATCTGTTTGTAAGGATATGTTTTTTTTCCTCCTTAGGACTGCTTTATCTGCATCCCAGAAATTGTCATCATGATCATAATTTTTTCAAATAATCATTACTTGTTTTTTTTTAACTTTTCCCCACTTTCATGCTGTTTTTCTAATTTTTAGCTGCATTGTTTTTGTTAGTGCAAAAACTTAATTTTATCTAATAAAAATTATCCATTTCTCTCCTTCACACCCCCCCCCCATGAAACTTTTTATCTCTTGTTTGGCCATGAACTCTTCCCATGTCTATATATCTAACAGATGATTTCTTCCATATTCCACTGGTTTGCTTATGATGTCATCCTTTATATTTAAATCATTAGCTTATTTTGAACTTATCTTGATTTATGGTATGAGATGTTGATCAATACCAGTTTCTGCTAGACTACTTTCCAACTTTCCCTGTAGTTTTTGTCAAATAGTGAGTTCTTGCCCAAATAGCTGAAATCTTTGGGTATGTAAAAAACTAAGTCTTCTCATTTACTTCTGTGTATTGTGTACATAATTTATTCCACTGATCAACCTCTCCTTTTATTATCCAGTAGCAAATTGTTTTTGATGATTGCAGCTTTGTAGTATAGTTTGTGATTTGGTACTTTTAGGCTCTTTTCCTTCATATTTTTTTATTGATTTCCTTGATATTTCTGATATCCTTGGGTCTCTTTTTTCCTTTTTTTAAAATCAAATCTATGTCATGGTTTATCTATTGGGTTTTTCTCCCCCCCCCAATAATTTTTCTTGTTTTATTTCATAATTCATTGGTTGTTTTTACTTTCAGTTTTGTTTATCTCACCTTTGATTTTCAGAATTTCTATTTTGATTTTTAATTGGTGTTATAAAATTTTTGGTTTTGGGGAGTTTTTTTAGTTGACTATTCAATTTGTTGATCTGCTCTTTCTTTTATAAAAAGAATAAATAAGCCTTTAGAGATAGAAAATTTGCCCTAAGTACTATGTTGGCTGCCTCCTACAAATTTTGTTTTGTTGTCATTATCTTTAATGAAATTATTATTTCTATGATGTATTCTTTTGCCCATCCATTCTTTAGGGTTATGTTATTTAATTTTAATTTTTTAATCTATGCTTTAAAGGCCAGTTTTTTATTTTATTGCATTATGGTCAATAAAAAGATTTGTTTAATATTTTTGCTTTTCTGCAATTATTATGTTTATATGCCCAAATATATGATTACTTTTTTGAAAGTGCCATGCACACCTGTGAAATAGGTATAATCTTTCCTCATCCCATTCTATTTATTTATTTTTAATTTTTTTTAAGGGGGGAAGGCAGGGCAATTGGCAATAAGTGACTTGCCCAAGGTCACACAGCTAGTAAGTGTGTCAAGTGTTTGAGGCCGGATTTGAACTCAGGTCCTACTGACTCCATAGCCAGTATTCTACTCTCTGTGCCACCTAGCTGGCCCTTTTATTTATTTATTTGTTTATTTTTAATTTTTTTTCTCTCATCCCATTCTACCTCTGAAGAGGTCTACCATGTCTAAGTTTTCCAATATTTTATTCATCTCTGTAACTTATTTCTTTTTTATTTTATGGTTAGCTTGATCTAGGTCTAGCAGATTCACCATCTTTTTGGCAGACTCTTAAAAGCCAGGCACCATATGTTTACCGCTAGGGGTCATCCATATCATCATATCCCCTTGGCAATGAGTCACTTAACCCACCATCTAATAAGTCACTCTTTTCTCTTCCTGTTTGCTTTTCTAGTGTTATATTTCAGAGCTTCTTGGTTTAGAGTTTCTAGTAAAACCTAGGTTATCTGTTTAATTTTCTCCACCTGTTCTTTCTTTCTGTTGGAAGTGACTCATTTTCTCTCTCATTATCAATCCTGTTCTTTTCCCTTAGTTTCTTAAGTAACAGTTTCTCTAAATCTTGCAAGAGTGTGTTTTTAATTTCCTGCTATGGTTGCTCTTGTTTCAAGAAAGTCAGAAGTCCTCTAGTCATTGGCTTAGTACCCTTATCTTCACAACTTATGGTTCTTAAAATATCTCCTATATCTGTATTAAAATGCCGTTGCAGCTACTTATCTCTCTGGTTCCCAGGGAGATGGTTATCATGAGACACTTTTGTTTTAAAACAAAGTTCCTCATAATTGACTATATCATTGCAAGCTCAGTATAAGAGTTGGTTTCCCCTCTGGGCATTCTTTTAACAGAATGCCCTCTTAAGAATAGAGGGTAAAGAAAAGTATTGGATTCATAGAGAGAGAGAGAGAGAGAGAGAGAGAGAGAGAGAGAGAGAGAGAGAGAGAGGTGGAGATAGACAAAGACAGGGACAGAAAGGCAGAAAAGAGGATCTCCCTTATGTTGCAGCATGGGTTTTAAGCTTTAGTCCTTGCCCCCTTTGGTGGAGGCAGTAGGTGACCAGCCTAACCCTACCAGTGAAGATGCAACTTCTAAGAGTTCTAGGCCCAGCCATGGTTGGCAGCTCATGAATCTAATGAAGAAAGTGGGATTTCCTGTTCCTTGTTCAGACTTCTTAGCCCTTATGGACCTAAGAGCCAAGAGGTTCCCTACCAGTGAAATGTGAGCTTCAATGAGCCAGCTGTGACTTTCTCCAGAGCAGACAGAGCAGTGGCAGCAGAGCTTTCCATAGCATTAAGGAGACTTAGTCTCAGTATTTGTTATTGGCTTGTAGAATACAGTAAGTTCCAGAGTTGATTCTTAGCCTTGTCTCTCTCTGCTCCTTCCTGATCATATTCCAATGGGACACTTTTAACAGGAATCCATAAACATTGTCACTTGTAAAATGTAATGCATCCACTAAACTGATTTGCTGTTACATATAGTAAGTAGAGTGACCCAAATACTAATTAGACTTATACTTCCCAATTCTAGCAATCAAACATCATTCGTGAAGAGTGTGCAAATGTCAGTTTCTGCTTTCTAGTATAATAATAGCCTTAATCCCAGTAGCAACAAACCACTAACCTAATTTCCTCTAGTTTTCCAATAAGCATGTCTTTCAGTGGTGCTCAGTGACAAGGTTCAATCTCTGCCCAGCCAGAAGCCATGTATCTTCCCTGCAAGGTGGTTGCCAGGTAAGTGAACAAATTTCCTTTAGTCAGTCATCAGTGCCCTCATTGATGCCTAAGTCTCGAGTACTGGAAATTCAGGAGCCCAATTTAGTGGGGAGCCAAGGGTATGCTGAAGTTTGGGAACATTGGTGGCCTTCTTAGAGTTGCAGCTATGGGCAATAGCTGGTTACACTCAAATTCTGCTTGGTAGCCAGTGACCTAAGTTGGTTACCAGTTAATTTGATTGATACCTGACAAAATAAGCTTATGACAAAGTTATTTTAAAAATGTCTATCCATGCCCTGTCCTGCTTTGGTGGGGAGGGGGTCCCGCAACTTTAACTGTAGCTTATGCGCACAGGCATGTTCTTTGCCAACTATACAACATATATGCTTATATTACTGGAGTAAAGACAAACACCTGAAAGCCTTACCCCAAAATGGTGGTCTGATGCAAAATGAAGTCACTTATGTAAGGCAAAAAACCTGACTACAATCCCTAACTTCATTTCTATACAGTTATTCAATAGTGGATGTAATTGGCGCTTCATGTTGCATATAACTAAAGCTCCAAGGGCTTTAGTATAAAATAGGTGGACAAGGTCTGAGGTCTGAATGGGGAACCTCCACGTCTGCTGAGAACAGAATCAGAGCTCTGACCACTGTATTTAATATTCCTCCAACTTGTTTTTCTTATTCTCTGTGCCTTTTCATTTCCCTCTTTCCTGCATGTGTTGAATGTAAGAAGGAAAAATTGACATTTCAGATGGCAAAGGATGTTGTAGGTCTGGGTTGGAGTCGAAGGTCAACCAAGGAATCACTATCTCTTTCTTTTTGTCTGTGAATCTTTGAAAGTTAACATTATGCCTGCACTTCTTCATCCTTAGGAGCACTCCCAGGAAGAGCTTAGCTGTCTAATTCCTATGCACAAATGTCCTATCACAACTGGCATTGTTACCTTTGAAAAGTGAGTTTCCTTCAGGTTCTCTATCTTTTTGCCTGTGAATCCCTTAAAGTTAATATGATTTCTACATTTGTGGGTCTAGGATTATTGCAGTGAAGAGCTGTGCAATTTCCCTTTCTGGACAAACTTCATTTTGAAAAGCTCACTGTTATTTCAGAAAGGTGAGTTTCCAGAATTGAACTTGCTTAAAGAAATTTATAACAGTTGGGGGTGGGAGCATCAGTCAGGGCAACCCTGGGCTGATGTCTTCTGATGGACCAAAGAAATGGTTCCACTGCATTCCTGAGGCATTTTTTTTGCAAGTGCTTCTACACATCTGTACCAGTAAAAAGAATAACTCACTTGTATAAAGAAAGCTGTACATTTTGGATCACTTTGGAGCTTCTGAGCAAATTGTGAGATTAGTAATTTTTTTATTCCAATGTTGCAGGGAGAGACCAGCAGATAACACAAGATGAGTAACTTGGTTACTTTGACAGATCTGGTAAGTGGTTGAGCTGGGAGGTAGAGTACAGGCTTCCTGACTCTACAGGTCAGGTGGTGACCACCAAGCGATTTGGAATGCTGCCTGTCAAGCATCGTTTTTCTTCCTCTGCTACATATGTATTCATTCTTGTCATGCTTGACTTCCATTAAAATTCATGGTCCACATAGCAAGAACTACAAGCCTTTTCAAAGACCTTCTATTTGGAAGACCCTTATCAGACAATTGAGAAAAATGAGGCCCTTGGGTTTTCCAAGGCCTCATCCACAGAATGTGAGTGAAGTGCAAATTAGACCTCCTAGGTCAGTTAACCTCTGATACAGGCCTCTGGAAACTGCCATGAGTGTGCCTTTACCTTGGAGGGATTTGATTCTTTTTTCTCATTTCCATTGTCTTGACTCCATCAAAAGGAGACAGCAGGAAAATAAACTGCAAATAGTTGAGATGTCATTGAGCTTGGACAATGTGCATGGCAACCCAGATAGTCTTGCCATCCCTTTTCCATTAAACACTGGAAGCTATACTTCATTTATGGATTTTCCATTCCAAGGACTGTATTAACCTGGAAAATTTAAGAAGTCTCCATCATATTTACCTTTGTAACTATTCTGCTTCCCTTTGAAAGGTAAGACTTTTCACTTCCTTTTTCTCTTGAGGATGATGATTGCCTTTGGGGCTGGAATTTGGCCCAGCCTATGAATTCTCCTTTAATGTGATAAACAAATTACATTCTTGCACTCCAGGCATACCAGATCTTTTCCTTTCTGTTCATGATGAATCACAGTAACAAATTTAAGAAAAAGAACAATAGTAATATCTCTAAATACAGAAACAGAAACAACCAGCAAAAATATCTTTTATGGAATGCAGGGTATGTATGTTATCTCCTTTGATTCAACAACAGGTCTCTGATTCCCATGCTCTTGGTAGTTCAATTGACAGAGGAATTAAGTGATGCTAAATGATGGATTTGGGTGTGTATATCTATATATATTTTTTCCCATCTCCTCTTTGTATTTTCCTTATACCATTTTATTTTCTTTCATCCTACTTGTATTCAAGGGTGGCAAAATAAATACACATTGCCAGGTCTAAAGTTCTTGCTGGCTTGGTTCATATTCTGGGGCCTCTCTCAAATGTCACTTTATCCTTCTTTTTACCTCTTGATGCCTTAAGGTTAACTTTATTTCCCTGTTGATTGGTTCTAGGATTATTCCCAGGAAGAGATAAGGAGTCTTCTTCCTGTGGACAAATTTCATTTGGAAAAGGTCACTATTTCTTTTCAAAGGTGAGTTTCCAGATTTGTATTTGTTTTGTAAATTTGAGTAGGTTAGGTCTAGGGGCCTAAGTCAGGGAAAGCCAGAGAGTTACCTCCAATGGACCTTTGAGGTAGTTCCCCTGCACTCCTGACACGTCTTTCCTTGGAAATGCTTATGTACATCAGTAATAAAAAAAGAGGATCTCCCTTGTATATAGCAAGCTCCATATTTTGTGTGCCTGTTGAGCCTCAGAGCAAACTGTGAGATTGGTGGTTTTCTTGCTCTGGTTTTTTAAGTCAAAGGGCTGAGGAGGAGTAAGGTCACATGACTTGATCCTGTTGACATGTCTAGTAAGTGGATGAAATGAGATTTGAAGTCCAGGTTTCTTGACCATGAAGGTTAGGATGGGGCCTCTTAGCAATTTGGGGCCCTGCCAGGTCAGCTGTTCATTTTTCCTCCCCTGCCATCCTTCACTTCCCTAAATATTCAGAGTCAACATAAGGAAAACTACTGGCCTTTTCAGGGTCCATTTGCTTGAAAGCCCCTTATCAGATGAATGAGGGAAGTGAGCCTCTCAGAGTTTTCAAAGGCCTAATCAATAAAATCTGTCTTACATACACACATTTGCTTGGCTGACTCTAGATGCAGCCCACTGGACACTACTTTTAGTATGCCTCTACTTCAGTCATATTTTATTCTTCTTTGTCATTTCTGTTCTTCTGGCTCCACCAAATGGAGTCAGCAGGACAAAAAATTGCAAGTAGTTGAGATACCAGACAGCTGGGACAATGTTTGGGGCCACCCCTGCAGTCAGTCTTGCCATCTCTTTTCCTCTAAGTCCCTAAGGCTTAACATAATTTCTGATCTTTCCTTCCTAGGATGGAGATACCCTCGAAGATCTGAGAATTGGTCGACTTGTTCACAAATGTTCGACCATTCTTCTTTCCTTCCAAATATAAGTCTCTTCAATTCCTCTTTAGTTTGAGAAAATTGGATGATGGTTGCCCTTGGGTGTGGCATTTGCCTGTGAGGTCTGCCACAATGTGATGGACAGATTCCATTCTTCCCCTCATTCTAGGTGTGCCAGTCTTTTCCTTTCTGTTCAGGATTAATCACAACAACAACAACAACAACAAAAACAATCCTAATAAGAATTCCAACTACCAAATCTGAAAAGAGCACAACAAATATCATTGAAGGAGTACAGTGTGTGTATGTTATCTCCTTTGACCCAGTACCAGACCTTTGATTCTGGTGCTCTTTTTAGTCCAATTGATGGAGAGATTAAGTGATGCTAAAACATGGGAAGTTACTCAGGCCAGGAGGACACACTTCATATGTGGCTGAGGTAGGACTGCTCTTCAGGCCTTCCGGGCCCCAAGTCCAAGGCTTTAAGATGTTTGGCTGTCTGCCATAGTTTTTGTTCCCATATTTCATTTCCTTTCACCATGCCATCATCTTTAGCTTGCTTGGGTGTTCATCTTCCCCAAGATCACAGGTCTTGATATGTTGATACCAAAGTGATGGAAGTGGGAATAAATTTTCCACCTTCTTTTTGTATTTCCTTTTCCTTTATCCTATAGGTATTCAGGGGTGGCAAAATTAGTGGACATTTCCTAGGTCAAAGTTCTTACAGGTTAGGATCAGGTTCTGGGGCCTCCCCACAAATTCAGATTCTCCTTCTTTTGGCCTTTCAGTGCCTTAAGGTTAACCTTATTTCTCTGTTGATTGGTTCTAGGTTTATTCCTGGGAAGAACTGAGCAATCTTCCCCTTGTGAACACATTTCATTTTGACAAACTCACTGTTTCTTTTCAAAAGTGAGTTTCCAAATTTGTATTTGTTTTAGAAATTTGAATAGCTTAGGTCTGGGGTCCTAAGTCAGGAAAAGCCGGGGAGTTTACCTCCTGATGGACCTTTGAAATAGTTCCCCTGCACTCCTGACACATCCCTCCTTGGAAGTGCTTATGCACATTTGTAATAAGAAAAAGCACACACTTGTAAGCAAACAGGTTTAGATTTTCTGTTACTTTTGAGCCTCAGAGCAAACTGTGAGATTGGTGGGTTTTTTTGCTCTGATTTTGTAGGTCAGAAACCTGATGATGAGTCAGGTCACATGCGCTGACCCTCTCGACATGACTGGTAAGTGGATGAGTTGAGATTTGAAGTCCAGGCTTCCTGACTGTGCAGGTCAGGATGGGGCTTCTTAGTGATCTTCCCTCCCCCCAATATATATTTATTCTTGCCGTGCTTCCCTAAAAATTCAGTGCACACATAGCTAGAAATGCAGGCCTTCTCAAAGGTCTTGTATTTGACAGCCCCTTAACAGACAAGTGAGGAGAGTGAGGCCCTTGGGCTTGGCCAAGGCCTAATTGAATGACTGTGAGGGACATGTGCACTGGACCCTCTGCTTGGTAGACCCCAGATGGAGGCCACAGGACAGAGCCATTTCTCCATGTTGGTCACATTTCATTCTTCCTTGTAATCTCTGTTCTTCTGGCTCCATCAAATGGAATCTCCACGACAATAAACTGCATGTAGTTGGGATGCCAGAGAACTAGAAGATGTGCAGGGCCACCTACCCAGTCAGTCTTGCCATTGTTTTTCCTCTAAGTCCCCAAGGCTTAACAGCATTTCTTTACTTCTCCTTCCTAAGATGGAGATACCAGGAAGATTTGAGGAGTGGCCCTCTGGTTCACAAATGTCCTCAGGCAACCATCCCTCTTCCCTTTCATATGTGAGTCTCTTAGATTCCTTTATCTTTTGGCAAAGATGGTTGATGCTTGCCCTTGGGGTTGGCATTGGGCCTTGCCTAAGGGGTCTGCTATAATGTGATGCACAGATTCTATTCTTCTGCCCACTCCAGGTGTGCCAGATGTTTTTCTTTCTGTTCAGGATTAATCACAATAACAACAGCAACAAAAACAGCCATAATAATAACTTCACCTACCAAGTCAGAAACAAGGACAGCAAATATCATTGAAGGAGTACAGTGTGTATATGTTATCTCTTTTGAGCCAACAACAGACCTCTGATTCCAGTGCTCTTGGTAGTCCAATTGACCGAGGAATTAAATGATGCTAAGTGATAGACTTCGGCATATGTATTTTCTGCCTCCTTTTTATATTTCTGTTTTGATATTTCATTTTCCTTCATCCTAAATGTACTCAAGGGTGAGAAAGTAAGTGCCCATTTCCAGGGGCAAAAGTTCTTGCAGGCTCGGTTAAGAATCTGGGGCCTCCCTCCAATGTCACTTTTGCCTTTCTTTTGACTCTCAGTGTCTTAAGGTTAACCTTATTTCTCTCTTGATTGGTTCTAGAATTATTGCCAGGAAGAGCTGAGTAGTCTTCCTCCTGTGGACGAATTTCATTTTGACAAGCTCACTGTTTCTTTTCAAAGGTGAGTCTCCAGACTGACATTTGTTCCAGGAATTTAAATCAGTTAAGTCTGGGGGTTTACGTCAGGGAAAGCCAGGGAGTTTATCTCTTGATTGATCTTTAAAATAATTTCCCTGGACTTTTGACATCTTCCCCTGAAAGTGCTCATAGGCATCTGTAATAAAAAAGACCTTCCTTGTGTGCAACAAAGTCTACAATTTGTGTGCCTTTTGAGCATCAGAGCAAACTGGAAGATTGGTGGTTTTCTTGCTCTGATTTTGCAGATCAGACAGCTGAGGAGGAGTGAGGTCACATGACTCGGTGCTCTGGACATGACTGGTGAGTGGATGAGGTGAGATGTGAAGTCCTGGCTTCCTGACTGTGCGGGTCAGGATGGAGCCTCTTAGTGATTTGGGCCCTTGCTGGTCAGCCATTCATTTTTCCTCCTCTGCCACCTATGTATTCATTCTTGCCATCCTTGACTTCCCTAAAAATTCACTGTTCACATAAACAGGACTACAGAATTTTTCAGGGACCCTTTTCTTGAAAGTCGCTTATCCAATAAGGGAGGGAAGTGAGGCCCACAGGGTTTTCAAAGGCCCAATTGATAGAATGTGTCTGACAAATGCATTTGGTCCCATGCTTGGCAGACCCTAGATACAGGACACTGCATGCTGCTTTTAGCATACAGTCAATTCGATTCTTCTTTACCATTTCCGTTGTTTTAACTCCATGGAATGAAGACAGCAGGAAAATAAATTGCAATTAGTTGGGATGTTACAGAGTTGGGACAATGTACAGAGCCACCCACAGAGTCAGTGTTGCCTTCTCTTTTCCTCTAAGTCCTGGAGGGTTCACTTCATTTTTGGACTTTCCATCCCTAGGACTGTGCTAACCTGGAAGATTTCAAAAGTCACCCTCGTGTTCACTATTGCAACCATCCCACTTGCCTTTGGAAGGTAAGTCTCTTCAGTTTCTTTTTCTTTTGAGAAAGAAGAATGATTATTGCCTTTGAGGCTGGAATTTGGCCCAGCCTATGCACTCTGCCTTAATGTGATGGACAAATACTATTCTTTTGCTCCAGACATACCAGGTATTTTCCTTTCTGTTCATGATTAATCACAATAACAAATACAACAAAAGAACAATAATCATATCTGTAAATACAAAAACAGAAACAACCACCAAAAATATCTTTTATGGAATACAGAGTATGTGTGCTGTTGTGTTTGATCCAACAACAGACCTCTGATTCCCATGTTCTTGGTGATCCGTTTGACAGAGGAATTAAGTGATGCTAAGTGATAGACTTTGGCATATATACATTTTCCCTCCTTTTTGTGTTCCCCTGATGCCATTTTATTTTCTTTCATCCTACTTGTATTCAAGGGTGGCAAAATAAATACACATTGCCAGGGGCAAAAGTTCTTGCAGATTTGGTTCAGATTCTGAGGCCTCCCCCAAATGTCACTTTCTCCTTCTTGCCTCCTGTCCACTTACCTCCTGAGAGGTAAAAACCTCTTAATTCCATAAGGTTAACCTTATGGTTGATTGGTTCTAGGATTATTCCTAGGAAGAGCTGAGCATCCTTCCCCTTGTGGACAAATTTCATTTTGACAACGTCACTGTTTCTTTTCAAAGGTGAGTTTCCAGATTTGCTTTTGTTTTGGAAATTTAAGTAGATTAGGTCTGGGGACCTGAGTCAAGGAAAGCCAGGGAGTTTATCTCTTGATGGACTTTTGAAATAGTACCCCTGCACTCCTGATACATCTTTTTTTGGAAGTGCTAATGTACATCAGTAATAAGAAAAAGAAACACCTCTTTGTATGCAGTAAGCTCTCCATTGTGTGTGCCCGTTGATCCTCAGAGCAAACTGTGAGATTGGTGGTTTTCTTGCTCTGATTTTTACAGGTCAGAGAGCTGAGGACGAATGAGGTCACCTGACTTGGCCCTCTTGAGGGGTCTGGTAAGTGGATGATTTGAGATGTGGAGTCCAGGTTTCTTGACCCTGAATATCAGGATGGGGCCTCTTAGCAATTTGGGCGCCTGGAGTTCAGCCATTTGTTTTTCCTCCCCTGCCACATATGTATCCATTCTTCCCATCCTACAGTACCCTAAAAGTTCAGGGTCCAAATAGCTAGAACTCTAGGCCTTTTCAGGTACCCTTTACTTAAAAGCCCTATCATCTGAGTGAGGCTCACAGGGTTTTCAAAGGCATAATCTAAAAAATGTGTCTGATGTATACTCTAGGTCTCCCTGCTTGGGCGACCCTAGATACAGGCCAGTGGATGCTGCCTTGAGTGTGCCTCTGCCTGGGTCATTCTTTATTCTTTATTTTCATTTCCATTCTCCTGGCTCCATCCAGTGGAATCTGCCTGGACAATAAGTTACAAGTAGTTGGGATGCCAGACAGAAGAAAGATGTGCAGGGCTACCCACACAGTCAGTCTTTCCAATTCTTTTCCTCTTGTCCTAGTCAGTCTTGCCATATATTTTCCTCTAATCCCACTGGTATCACATCCTTCTACACTTCTTATTCCTAGGATTGTAATATCCTGGAAGATTCGAGGAGTCATCATCTTCTTTACAAATGTCCTCATGTAAACATCCCTCTTCCTTTTGAAAGGTAAGTCTCTTCAATTCCTTTTTCTTTTGGGAGAAATGGGTGAAAGTCACCATTGGGGGTGGTGTTTGGCTTTGCTTTAAATCCTCCTCCATAATATAATGGACAGATTCCATTCTTATACTCCAGGTGTGCCAGGACTATTACAGGATTAATCACAAGAGCAACACAAAAACCACAATAATATCTTCAGCTACAAAACCAGAAGCAACTACCACAAATATCATTTATGAAGTACAGTGTATGCGTGTTTTCTCCTTTGACCCAGCAGCAGACTTCTGATTTTGATGTTCTTTGTAGTCCAGTTGTCAGAAGAATTAAGTGATGCTAAGACATGGAATGGGACTTTGCCAATGTGACACATCTCATAATTGGCTTAGGTAGGATTCCTTATTGGGCTTTCCTGTTTCTATGTATCTAAGACTTTTTGCTGTTAACCATCACTTTTCCTCCTGTCATTCAATTTTGTTCTTGGTTTTTCAAAAAAAAATTATTTAATTTAGACATTAAAAAAGGTTTTGTTTTGAATTCTCTTTCTCACTTTTTCAATTTTGATCACAAAGAATATGTTACCAGTTATACATGTGAAATCATGCAAAACATTTCTCTATTGGCCATGTTACAAAAATAAAGCAAGAAAAGTAACAGAAGTTAAAATATTGTGATGCAATCTTCATTCAGACTCCATCAGTTCTTTATCTTAATGTGGAAAGCATTTTTTTTAGTATGAGTCCTTTGGACTTGCCTTGTATTATTGTATTTCTGAGAATAGCTAAGTCATTTGCAGTTGATCATCATGCAGTATTGCTGTTACTGTGTACAATGTTCTCCTGGTGCTGCTAACTTCACTTTGCATCAGTTCTTGTAAGTCTTTCAAGGCTTTTATAAAAGCATCCTATTTTATATTTCTTATACCACAGTAGTATTCCATTACATTCATATACTACAACTTGTTCAGCCTCCCCCAGTTGATGATGGACATTAACAGATGATAGACATCCCCTCAATTTCCAAGTCTTTGCTACCACAAAAAGAGCTGCTCTAAATATTTTGTACAAATAGTTCCTTCCCCCACTTCTTTTTTTTTTAAATCTCTTTGGGATACAGAGCTAATAGTGCTCATATTTCCAAATTGCTCTTCAGAATGGTTGAATCAGTTCACAACTCCACCAACACTGCTTTAATGTCCCTCTTTCCCATATCCCCTCTAACATTTGTCATTTTCCTTTTCTGTCATACCAGCCAATCTGATAGATGTGAGGTGGTACCTCCAAGTTATTTTAATTTGTATTTTCCTAATCAATAGTGATTTAGAGGATTTTTCATATGACTGTAGTCCTGCTTATCAGTCACTGTTGAGGGAGACTCTGTTAATAGAGGCCTTGTTGGGAAAAGTATCACCCAGTCTGCACATTTTGTGTTTCCTGCTATTCTTCAAGTACTAAGTCACCTACTACCTGTTAGCTAGCACCTACTATCAGTTGGGGAGTAGCTAAAATGCCACTTCCCATCCCCTTTTTCTGATATGTACTGTCGACCTGAAAGTTTGGTTAAAGTAGGCAAATAGACTAGGTGACGTATAAATCCATATACTTTATTCCTTTGAAGCTAGCAGATACATGATCATGGAATTAGAAGCAACTTCTGATTGACTGGAAGAAGACAGACATGGTTTAAGTAACAAATCCCAACTGCAGTTTATGATCTTCATAATAAAGAAAGGAAGTTCTTAGGTAAACAAGACAATTGACAAGGTAGGGTCACTTAGAGATTACAATTGTGTGAGGCCCTGAGAAAATAAAATATGAAGATTCGCAGGGAATATATATATAATTCCCTGCGAAGTCTTCACATTTTAAGTATAGCTATATATATATATTCCCTGCGAAGTCTTCACATTTTAAGTATAGCTATACATACATACATACATACATACATACATACATACATGTATATATATATATATATATATATTCCCTGCAAAGTCTTCACATTTTAAGTATAGCTATATGTATAGCTATACTTAAAAAAATGTTTAAAAATCAAGAAATGGGGAAATAGGGAAGTGGAAAAATTCTGAGGCCATGAGAATTTGGTTACTCAGCCTCTGGGAAAGTTTCTTTTTTTCCTCCTGAAAGTTTTTGTTCTTTCTTCTAGTTCTGGTTCAAAGATTTATTAAGTAACAACAGGGTCACTGTGACCTGCTTTCCTTTACTGTAAAAGTACTGTAAAAGAATGGAGAGGGTCTCTCCCTCCCCTTATCCTATTCTCCTTCTTTAGATTTATAGATGTCACCTCAGTTGTAATCATTAACTAAGGGAATGGGAATTGGAATTTCTGTGCCTTGATTTCCCACTTCTTTGTCTAGATTTTTGTGCTCAGATTGTAAGCCCGCCTCCCAGCCAATGGTGAGAAGGGTCAGAGATGGGCAGGAATTCTCTTGTGTTAAGGATAATATTGGTGCTTTGTTCCCTGTGCTTTTGCCTCCCTTGCTGGATCTCTTCTGGCAGAGGACACCCTATTCTCGTGAGAATGGAATAAAATTTTATTTCTGTTCCCACCCTGAGATGGCTCCTTATTAAAAATTAATTTTTTTTAATTGGTGAGGGTCTTTCATCCCACACACAATCACAAGATGCAAATGTCTCTAGCCCACTATTCTGGCTGCAGACATTCTGTCACCAGCAGGAAAGACACCCCTTGTTAATCTTATCTGGTCTTTGAAGCTGCTGACACAGAAAGGGGGATTTTTAGAATAGAGCAAAGCAGTTCGAATGCTTTAGGTATTATTGGGGTTCAAATAATATGAGAGGATTGACAGTACATATTCGAGTTATCTTTATCTCATTATGAAAGTTATCAATAAAAGCTGGTTCCATCTCCAGTGCTCAGCCTGTCAATGTGTTGCTACTTTCATGTATTTTTAAGAAACTCCTTTTTATTGTTCTATCCTGAGTTTTACCTCGTTAATCTGGGAATAAGCCCAAAGAATTTTCTTTTTAACAAATAGAGAGTCCCTAGGAATTTTGGGGTTTTTTTAAACGTAACTATCACTGTGGGTGAGCCTGCTCCACCCCCATGTCCCAGCCTGCAACCAGGCATTGCCTGATAGTGGATGCACCTTAGCGGTTAACTAAGCTGTGAAGTGGCAGAGAATTTAGCTCCCCAAAACCCAGGACAGAAAAAAGAGAAATAGGTTCCCAAATCCAAATTTTGATTTTTTCCCCTTTGTGCAGGAAGAAGGGAAGGCAGAAGAAAAGGCTGAAAGCTCACCAGGAAAAGGCTGGTAAGTAAATGGCCTTGCCTACATTTATATTAGAATACCAGTATTTCTAAAGGGAGTGGGAGGAGTGAGCCCTCTGTGGACTCCAGGGTAGACAAGTTGTAATAGCCTGGGAAACATTCTGCCAGATATACCCACAACTGAGCAATGAGGTTAGATAGGTAGAGACTTGGGAAATTATGAGAAAAAAAGAAAAAAATATTTTGGCCAGATAAAGGATGGGACCTTAGGTATTGAACTCAGATGTGCGTTCCAAATGTGATTTAAAGATCTATAAGCTAGAGAAACCAGGGGTTTTCAGTGCTGTTGAGAGAGGCTTTGAAACAGCAATTGGGGGAGGTGACTAGGTACTAGGAATACCTTTTGGGGAAGCTAAAGTAGAACTTTCAAGACTTTTAAACTTGAACATAAAAAAGAACAATCTCTGTGTCCCTTTCCAACTGTGGACAAGTTGGAGGGGCAGACAAGAGAAAGAGAAGAAAAACAATCAGTAAAATGAAGATTATTTCTATAGATCGTCTAGGATAGGATTGGCAAGGGAAGTTTCTGATCAGAATATGAAAGAAACAAGACTGGTGTAGTTGTGCAGGGCTTTAATCTGAGCTTAAAAGAAAGGAGGAGATCAAGTTTAACCAAATTAGGGATAAGAGGAAATGGGTAGGGAGTTGTAGTCTCACTAGTACTGATAGTATGAATAGAGGGCTTGAAAGTAAAGGGTTGTGGAAATTTGGAAAGATGTGAGGAAAGGTTTGATCTCATTCAGAGAAGAAGGATGCAAGAAACTTTATTTGGTTATTCAAGATGATATGGACAATATAGAAATGTATATGCGGCATTGAATTGCTTGGAGATAGCAAACCATTAGCAGGATATATTTCAGTCCTTGTGTGAGTAATATCCATTGATTATTTTATTACTGTGTAATAGATGTTATGTTTGCAATTTCTGTGTTTCAGAAAAGTTTCATGGATCCTAAAAGAAGGGCGAAAATACAAGACTGTTCCTTTAAATCTTTGGCAATACACCAAATGAAAGTAGCCTGGCCCTCTAATTTAAAGGGCTAGCAGCAAATGGCCCTTAGACAAATTGAGATTTACACTTTACCATTAGTGATTATAAATCCAGATTTGATTTGGTCCTGAAACTAAATCATCCTGTGGTCTCATTTATAGTGAAAATGCGTTCCCCTCTGTAATGGCAAGCAAAATGGGACTTTTCACTGTTCTTTGTTTGGCCAGGCAGGTAAAGTGGGATCTTTTTGTCTTGGAATGTTTCTCAGCACTAAGATAATAGAGAGTCATTGATATGATATGGTATATGATGTGGTGCTGGTGGTTAGAGCTTTCCCACACTCTGTTAGTGATTTCTCACACTCTAGATAGTGAGCGTTGAGCCCTCAGGGCTCTGAAATGAGTATAGAAGACCTGAGGTTGGCATTTCACTTTGGGGGGTACACTCATTGAAAGAATGTGGGTGATAAGACCCTGGGCAAGCCATTGAACAGCCCCACCCCTTTTGTAACCCAGACAGATAGATGTTGGTACTTCCCTGGTAACTACGAATTGTAATTTGAATCAGACAGGGTCTGTCTGTTGATGTTTGTAATTTCTGTTTGTATTTGCCCTGGAGTTCAGGGGGCTAATCTTTGTCCCCTGAACTAAGTGAATGATATATGTATGTTTAATTAAACTGAGATTGTTAACCCCTTAAAGTTGCTTTCCTTAGAAAAGCAGATCAAAGAACCTGTGTTGGCAGCCCTTCTGTGTGCTGGTTGTTGTTGGTCTTACACAGCCACAGCAGCTGCCAGCCACATTGTTGCTACACCCTCTCAGGGTAATTGTGGTAAATCAGAAAGTAATTGCAAAAAAAGCATTTGTTATTTGGCCTTAAGGGAGAAGAAAAAAAAATGCTAGAAAATTCATGTATTGAGAAAACCTGAGTCAAAAAAATCCAGTCTCAGCAGTTAATCTAGTCTCAAAAATTTATTGACTGTGTGTCTTCACCTCTCCTTACCTTAGTCTCCCCACCTGTAAAGGGGCAAATTAAATAATAGCACCCACCTCCCAGGGTTGTTATAAGGATCCCATGATTGAAAAGTGCTTATCACTGTTCCTGGCATATGGCACGCACTATATAAATTATAACTATTGTTAATATTATTATTTCTTTAATTAGATAAAATTGATCCATTCTTGATAACTTTTTACAGGTTTTAGATGTAATCAGAATAAAATGCTAAAACAATGACATGGAGTGATTTCTATGTAAAGGATTCAGGGATGCATTCAAATAAATTCATATTATTTGGCATCCTGTATCTGCAAATTGCTATGTTTTAAAATCCCTATTGTATATATTGTTATCGTGTTTCTAAATTTCCTTGTATCATCGATGCTGGGAAACCATTGTATAAGATATGCTGAAAATTTCTTTTCATCTGGTTACTTTGAAGTTATTACTTAAGTCATAAGAGGTTATTGTCACAATGCAAAAACCTACCAAGTATTTAGTTGGGTATATTTTGAAAGGGAAAATTGATAATTGCTTACTGTATGGGAAAAGGTACAACTAAAAGACCTTTCAAATCTCCTTATTTATAAACTTCAAGGGCTTCTTGAAACCATCTGCTTTGGCAAACTCATAAAATCTTAGCAAAGAGCTAGCTAGTGTTGTGAAATTCCTAAACAATCAACTGTTTTCTTGAGAAAATGTGATCCCCACTTCTACTCCTCACAAAAATGGGGGAGAAATGTTCAAGCCAGCTTATAATAAAGAGCCAGCTTCATCTAAGGTTAGTTGCCTTATCACTTGTGAAGATTATGAAATTATAACTGGAATAGTACATATTGAAGTTAGATCTTTAGCCAAATTAATCTCAACAAACTCCAGTCTTAAAGATTTATTTTTGCCTCAAGATGTGAATATAGAATATCTTAAGAGATGGATAACTGTTAGTCTGGAGGTTGACAGCAATTGGCCAATGTTTTCCTGGGATTTTGAGTAAATTTTCATATATTCACTGTCTTTGTGAAATTGCAGAATGTAATTATCTTCTTGGTTTCTAATGATTGATTTTTATCAGGGTGAGTTTAAACTGAAGAAGAAAAAGAAAAGGAAGGAGCTGATGAGGGTACAGTCTCTGGGAACCCCCTTGAATCTGGAGTACAGTCTCTGGGAACCCTCTTGAACTCTCCTTGAATCTTCCCACTTGATCTAGCCTTCCCTGAGGGCATAAGCCTTTCATTATCTAGGCCCAGATCTCTACCTAGCCTAGCCCTCTATTGTCCAGCTGTTTCCCACCCTTGATCCTTATCAAAATATCTATACCCTAGCTCTCTTATTGTCTGTCATCTCCCGGTAACCTTCAGCTATTTCCCACCCTGGAGTCTGACCTCACCCCAGTCCACTCTAAACCCCTCCTCTAGTCATCCCAGACTACTCAAGACCACCCCTCAATCCTTCCCACAATCTTTCTGTATATAAGGCTCATCTTGCCTCCATGAAGCCACTCAGACTCATTCTAGCTCAGGTTGAATCTGGCCCACTTGTGAAAACAAGCGTCACAAAGGGTGAGATTTCTTAATACAATCCAATATGGCTAATCTTTAGTAAACTTTGTTTTTCCTTGGCTGAGAAGGCTTGAGTCTAATTCTCTTGGCAGGACCCAGTGTGTCAGTGTTTTGGGGTCTCGACCACCCTTAAAAACCTGGGGTTCCTTACCTCATCATTTTTCTTTAACCTCATCAGAACAATTGTTGAGTAAATTTTTAAAGGCCTGGTAAACTTTTTATTACTGCAACACCATGAGAGAAATACTAACAACTTTATCTAGCCCTAAGCTATGATTAATGAAACTCACTATTTGAGCTAAAATCTCATGGGATTGTAATCTGACATTATTCTAAATTTGGATTTCAAGTATGATTGTCTACATTGTCATGAGGCCAATAGGCCACCATTTTCAAGGGGGATGTCATGTGCTGCCCAAAGGGAGTGCAGTCTGGGAACTGCTATAGATGTATATTTGGGCCTGGGAAAGATTAAGGAAATAACCTTGGCATGCCCTAAGAGAGAAGCCTCGATTTATTTTCCCCATAGTGCTGTTCCTTTTTTGAACACCTGGTTAATCTTGAGCCTAACTGGGGCTTTGTTGTATTGAGAGAAATGATTCTTTCTCTCATATTAATAGCAAGCTATCAAATTTGGAGAGACCCCAGCTTTTTTCCCCTGTCCTGCTTCCTTGTCCAATCTCTCAAGGACAGGACTGATGGAAGATAAGATTAACATTCTCCTCATACTGGGTACTCCACCCAACTATCTCAAGCTTAGGTGGGGGATATAAATTCTTCATCTTGATTATCCAAGGCTGGGGATAGTCTAGGCATAGGCATAGTCTGTATAGGGATAGTCTCTTTGTCCAACAGTGAAATGATGTCACTCTCTGCTCCTCATTGGAGTGAGCTCACTTCTCTTTGTAAAGTCCACATCTTATTAATTGTTAACCAATCAGAGTTGATTTCTACCCTCAGGAACACCCCTCTTCCGAGGACATATGAGTTGTGAGCCCACTGCCTTGATAGTCTTTGGCATTCCAGTGTACTACTCACCTTTTATTAAAATGCTGGCATTATTAATAAAATGACTAAGTACCCAGAAATTAGGTCTCTTGAGCTTTTTAAACATTACAGTATGATTGGCTGTTCTTAAAACTTAATTATGATCTATTTGAAATCAAATAGAGCTAAAGATGCTTTATCCTGGTATACCTTTGGTGAGTTATTCTGTTGTAATGTTAATCAGGGCGGTGCTTTTTGCTGTTCTTCTCTTAAGTACTTTTAATGATTCTGGTCTTTGTTGGAATGGGGCTGGTAAAGTGGGATCTTGTCTTGGAATGTTTCTCAGCACTAAGACAATTGGGAGTCATTGACTGGAAACCCTGTATATGGTGGCAGGAGGGATTAACTAACTTTCCCACACCCTACATGGGACTTTTCACTGTTCTTTGTTCCAGTGCTTCTAGAACTGAGGTAATCAAGTACCCCAGGGCCCTGAGATGGGTATATAGGATCTGAGGTTGGTGTTTGACTTTTGGGGGTGCACTCACTGAAAGAATGTGGGTAACAGACTCTGGGCAAGCCATTGAACCTATCCCCCTGGCTTTGTAACCCAGATAGATGTTGGTGATTATCTGGTAACTATGAATTGTGATTTGAATCTAACAAGGTCTGTCTGTTGATGTTTGTAATTTCTGTTTGTATTTGCCTTGAAGTTCAGGAGGCTAATCTTTTCCCCCTGAATTAAGTGAATGATATATGTATGTTTAATTAAACTGAGATTGTTAACCCCTTAAAGTTGCTTTCCTTAGAAAAGCAGATCAAAGAACCTGTGTTGGCAGCCCTCTGTGTGCTGGTTGTTGTTGGTCTTAGACAGCCACAGTAGCTGCCAGCCAGATTGTTGTTACATCTATGCCCCTAGGCTTAGGCCTAGAGGACCAGTTTTGATGCTGGTATAACTCTTTCCCTCCTTCTTCTTGTCATAGCAAATCTCTATTATCAGGACAGGCAAACAGTGGAAGTTTGTCATTGCAATACTAAATCTCTTAATTATTTGATGAATACTAAAATATCTGATTGATTATAATAAGCTGCAAGTGGGAAAGAGCTTACTGTTTTTTATCTGAATTTGTAGTCATTCCATATCCTAAGCAACTATGTAAATTGTTACTTGAATTAGTTATCTACCTACTAATACTTATATATTTATGTATGAAATTAAGTCTTTGAAGTATCTCTTTCAGAATCTTGGGAATAATTAGACAAAGATAAAGAAGCTTGTGAAACAGAGACATGAATCTTAATTTGTAAGGTTTAAGTTAGAAACCTCTTCTTTTTTTTGGTTTAAGGAATAGAATTTCAGTGTAATCAGTTATCTCAGTAGAGAATAACTTATGAAATATTTTGTGTTAGTTATCTCAATGGGAAATCCTATTTTCCTTAGGTTTGTTATTTATTTATTTAAACCTGCAATATTCTATTTAAAAAAATTAACAGCTTCAGAATAGTTCCAAATATAATAATTTTTCCAAAAAGAACAGTGTAAAGTAACTTTTCATTAAACACACTTTCTTTTCATCATGCTTTGCAACAGTGTTTTTGCACTGAACTTGATGAAAAAAGAATTTTAATGTTTTTGCATTTATCTTCATGCAAAAAGAGTTTTACATTGCATACTGGAACATAGAAATTGTATACACTGAAGTAAGATGACTAACACCAATTAGCAGGTTAAACTCCAACAGAGACTTTTTTCCCCTTTAAAAAAATTGACCATTTTCTGTGTTTGTTAAAAGCCAATACTCAAGAATTTCAACTTAGTTGTAGCAAATGCAAATTTGTATTTTTAAAAAGAAAACTTTAGGTTGAATAATGTTATGGAAGCATTAAGACAAAAAGCTTGAAAAACCAAAACCAGTCATTTTGTTTGTACTTAATGTCAACATCTAATAAGGGATTTCAAAATAAAATATCACCTATATTACTTTCGTAGAACCATTTCCAAGAATAATGCAATGGGAAAATAAAAATAATTTTTACTCCCTTTTTGATCTTTTCTACAAAAGATTATGGTAGTGAACTCGTACTTAGGTTTTGGTTATTTCTTTTTTCAAATTATCAATCAAGCTGGACCACCCTCAGTTTAAATCCCATTATTCTTGGATTGACTATCAGCTTTGTATCTATGAAAATGATTTGAAATGGGTCCCCTGTCTCTGTTAGAAGCATTAATATCCTAAGAGTAAATTTGATTTACTTTTGGATTCTGTGGCTGACTCCTTATAATTCTTTGTCGGTATAAACCAGGAAGTTACTCTAATTCAGAGTGGTTTCTTTGGTATGTGCACATAAATGGCAATGATAGCTTTCTATCACTAGCTTCTGAAGAGACCAAGGAAAAAATCCAGAAGGAGCAAGAGATAGGGGGAAGATAAATTGAGAGGGTGGGATGGGGGGAAATTTTCTTTTTTATAGGAAAATAAAGTCAACACTCTTAATGTGATCTAAAATCCCTATCATCCAGTTTTTTTTAAATGATGTGGCACATTAAAAAAGTCAGGTTCAGAAATGACAAGACCTTAGGTTTTTTTAATCTAATCTGGGATTAAAACCTATGTCTAGAACATATCCTGAAGTGCATGCAAACTATTCAAGTTACCTTAAAAATATCTCCTTTGCTTAAAGAGCTTCTAAGAACAGTAATCTATGTTTGTGTAATATCAGAGTAATAAAGTGACTTTTTTTAATATAGTCAATACTATCCATCTAAATTCAAGACAAAAATTATACATAGTGGATAAACTTTAATATCTTTCAAAAATTATGTATAAACTAAGGCTGTCCATTATCATCATTACTGTTTAACATAAAGCTAGAAAAGCTAGCTGTTACAAGACAAGAAGGAAAAAAGAGAATGAGTATAGGCAAAGAGGAAAGAAAAGAAGCCCTTTTTGTAGGTGATACAATGATTTACTTAAACATGGTTAACAATGGAACATATTTTATATTTACACATCCAGACCCAAGTCCTTTGTTGTTTGTTACACTTGGACTTAAGTATCTTTTAAGCAAATTCATTTGTGTGACTGTTGTACCTAGGGATAAAAGGTATCTATTTACAATGAGTACTGGTAGCTAAATATTCATGTATAGGATAAGATCTTTAAAGTATCTCCTACTCCTATGAGGGAATTACCAGGCGTGGAAAATTTTGAGGAAGCAAAAAGATCAAGTGATTACATATATAGGACTTGAACATGCTATAATGATAAGTTCTAAAAATTGGGTTCAGGAATTTATATATAAAATTGCATTGATAGTTATAAAGAAGAAAGTTTGAAACAGCAAGTGGCATGTAATAATTGAAAGCTTCTGAAGTTTCATGCGGATTATGTGTTTCTAATTTGATATTCTCATAGCTCAATTGTTAATAAGGCCAGAATCATAAGACTTGAGCAGATTTTTCAGCACATGAACTAGTTATTGGAAAAATCACATTTAAGAGGTTATACTAAATTGTATTGAGCCTGGTTACTGACTGATTTGAGTAGAATTACCTAGGAATCTCTTCAAGTGCCTTGGAACCGGAGAAACAAACCCACTGGAAAGAGGCCACTTCAGAGCTGCCCTGGGAATGAAGCCTATTCCTGAATGACCAAGGGAAGACATTGTCTGGGACTCAGGATGAAATGTGCTGATTGACTGAACATTGGGAGTGGGTTACAAGAAGAAATGATGCTATTCAATATTAATGATAATTATTGTATTACTTTGGTCTTTTGTTTCATGGTTAATGTTTATTGAGTTTTCTTGGTGATCTTGCTGATATGTAAATCTCCCCTCTAAAAGTAGTACATGGTGAACCCTCTAAATAGTTTGATCTATAAACTGCCAGAGCTTATTTAACAAGGTTTGTCTTCTTGGGGGATACATGAGATTATGTGACCCCGTACCTAAGTTTATTTGATTTTATGACATTGATGGAAACATTGGATTATGATCTATGATACTCATGGCCACAATACATGTGTTTCTTATTGTAAATTTAAGTCCCCTAGCTTATACCACTGATGCTTGCTCACATTGATATGGCATGAACAGCAGAGAATGGGGTGATGCACTTAAGGATAAAGGAGTAAGATGAAGCCAGTTGTGCTGCTGTTCCATATATGCGGTTAGCACCAAATGGGGGGATTATCGAAAGTTATGCTGACTCAGAGACAAATTATTCCCAGTCCTGCTTGTCAGTCACTGTTGGGGGAGGCATCACCCAGTCCACAAGTTTTGTATTATCACCTGCTGTCCCTCACATATCTGGTTACCTACTACCTGTTAGCCTCCATGTCCTGGAAGTTGGGGAGGAGCAGAGATGCAATGTTGCATCCTCTTTTGCTAAAATGTGGATGTTTATGAAATGTCTTTATTTTGTTATGAAAATTATTGATAAAAACTGACTCCATCTTGAATCCCTGGGTGTCATCTTAGTGATCAGCTAGTCAACATGTTACTTCCTAGGTGCACCTTTAATAAACTCTCTTTTTCCTGAGGTTTGCCTCATTAATTAGGGTGAAAGCCCAAACAAAGACTTTTCCTTTTTCTGGTCTTCTCTGCAGCCTGCAGGAATTGGTATTGTTCTGAGGGTGAGGCAAATTGGGAAAAGAAAATCCCCAGGGCAAGCTCTACAAGGCAGTGGCAGGAACTGCCTTGGGAGGAGAACCCAGATTGGATACATCAGGAATTTCCATTTTGTGAGAATACAGAGAATAGAGAAACTAGATGATTGTAGGGTTCTTGAACCAGAGAATGGAAGATTAGAGCAGAGAGCAAGAATAGATAAAAGAGTGAAAGAAATCCTCTCTGGAAAGGGGTATGTAAGAATGAATATTATGGTGTCTTATTTTTCTCCCACAGATGTCATTGAGAAATGGCAACTGCTCCCAGGCTGTTGGGAGTTTGTGATAAGCTTGCGTATCTTGCAAGGGTGGTGATTGAGCACATTCTGGCTCCAGGGGAACTAGACAACCAGCTCAAACCTGAGGGGTCGTGCCTCATCACATGTCCTTACTACTTTGCTTGCATAATTAATCTCAGGCATATTAACTGACCCACCTTAAGGTGGAGCTTTCTGCCATTTTCTAATCATGGGATGTATGATCCAGGAGGGGGAACATACTAAGGAGGGAATGTAGTGGGAGGATAAGGAAGAGTGTAACCCTGAGGAGTCCGGATCAATCTTGACTCTGATGGGAGGAGTATGACTATACTAACAGTATTTAAATTTGTTCTTGCTTCTGTATTGGTGTATGTGTTCTTTGTGAGCAGCACACCTGCTTCCTTGTGAGAAGTGTAATAAATGCCTTCCTCTGCCCACTCTGTTTCTGAGTTCTTTCTGTGAGAATATGTCTATCACGTTTATCTTCCTGAGGGCTCACAACCAGGGAAGCAGTGGGCAGTGGCAGCTCACCTGGGCTTACTCCTTGACCTTGGCTGGGAAGTTCTGTGATCCCCACAAGTGTGTTTCTCACAAGTGCAAAAAATGAAATTAAAAAAAATGAACAGGCTAGTTGAATGGCAAGAGAGGAAAGGTAAATTGACTTGACTAAGAGGGAAAAAAGAGGGAAAGAATTAAATTATTACCTAAAGGAAGGAAAGAAAATTGAATTTATAATAACCACAAGAAAATGGGAGAGGTTATGAGGGGAAAGTTGCCAGTTGGAATAGAGCCATCTTAAACAAAAAGATTAAACTAAAGTAAATGAAAAGACAAATAAGACTGTCTTTACACCAGAAGAGGGGAAAACAATCTTGACTTGAAAAAAAAAACTATCAGAGGCAAATGGAAGAAGTATGAACCTAAATTTCATAGCTTTAAAAGTGAATGGATCAGACAAACAGAAAAAGGAGAAAATGGATAAGAAAACAAAACCCTACAATCTGTGGCTTACAAGAAACACATTTAAAAAAACAAAGACTTACACAAAATGAAACTGAAGGGATTGGAAAAAATCTACGTGTCACATGAATCCAAAAAAGCAGAAGTTGCAGTCATGCTCTCGGATAAATGTAAAACAGATTCAAAATAAAAAAGGGATAAATAAGAATACTATATTGTGCTGAAAGGAGCCATAGACATACTAATATTGGTGATAAAATTGTATGCTTCAGATCTCCTAGCATTCAAATTCACAAAGCAAACATGAACTGAACAACAAGGACGTATAGATGGTAACACAATAGTAATGGGAGAATTCAATATCCCTCTCCCACTTATGGATAAGTCTAACAGAAAGTAAAAAAAAATGGATAGTACAGAAGTGAACAAATTGCTGGAGAATTTAGACTGAAAAGACTTATGATGTTTTCTAAATGGGATTACCAAGATTATACCTATTTCTAAGAACCTCATAGTGCTTTTAGAAAAACTGACCATGTATTTAGGCACAGCAATACTGGAAAGAAATGTAAAAAGGCAGAAATAGTAAATGTGTCCATTACAGAATTTGTAAAATGCAACAAAAATAGTCATTGGGTTAGGGACCTAAATGAAGACTTAATGGTAAAATCCTAAATAATGAGTGGGTCAAAGAACAAATCATAGAAACAATTAACTATATGAAAGAAAACATTCTGAGTTAGCATCTGCTTGAGCCTTCCATCTCCATGGCAATACTGTAAGGATAGGGAACCCAGAAAGAAAGATTATAATTTGATGATGGCCTCCTTTCTCAAGTTCATAACTGAGGGATAGATTAGGTATTACAAATAGTAACTGTTTCAGGTATCTTTACTAACATATGAATAATTATCTTGTGTGTGTGTATGTGTGTGTGTGTGTGTGTGTGTGTGTGTGTGGTTCCTTTCCTTTATCCCCGTCAAAGAAAAGCAAAAGTACAAAAACCCACTTCTTTCAAGGAGCTTAAAATCTAATAGCAGAGGTAACATGTAACTAAATAGGTATATACATAATGCATAGAGAATAGAAGAAAGGAGAAGGCTCAATTAGATGGAAAGAGCAAGGATATGTAAAAGGTGAGATTTGATCTGAAGCTTGAATAAAACCAGGGAACTAAAAGATGCAGAAGTGATAAGGACATTTCAGGCATGTTGATATTATACATGCTACTTGCTATAATATTATAAACATGAATCCTTCCAATTTTTCTATGATACATATTTATATCATAAAAACATATCCTGAGGATGGGGGAGATCATTTAGAGAAATAAACCAATGTTCTTAATAAACATGGACACAAAACTTTTAAATAAGATATTAGTAAGTTGGTTACAACAACATAGTAAAAAGATTATGATGAGAAGGTTGGGTTTATGCCAGGAATGTAGGGTTATTTCAATTATCAGGAAGACTATAAGTATAATAAAATGTTAATCATATAAATAATTAAAGCCATCTGACTATATCAACAGATGACAAAAAACTTTTGACAAAATTCTACGTTTATTTTCATTCTAGGATGGATAGTAATCAACTGACTTTTCTTTAATACAGTAAACAATATCCATCTAAATCCAAGAGCACACATTATATATACATGAGAAAGGCAAGAGAACATTGCAAAAAAATTATATGTAAACTAAAGATGTCCATTATTATCATTAATATTTAACATAGTGCTTAGAAAATCTAGCTGTTTATTCTCAGCTATTGAAGGACCTAAAACAATTCTAAAAGACTCATGATAAAAATGCCATCCACATAAAGAGGAAGAAATATGGATCCTGAATGCAGATTGAAGCAGACTATTTTCTTTTTTTTGTTTTGTTTTGTTTTCTTTCTCATGGCTCCTCCCATCCATTCTAATTTTTCTATACAACATGACCAATGTGAAAATATGTTTAATAGGAATGTTTATGTAGAGCCTATATTGGAATGCATGCCATCTTGGGGAGGGGGGAGAGAATTGAAAACTTATAGAAGTGAATATTGAAAACTAAAAATAAACTTATTATAAAAACAAACAAAAAAGAATTCTTGTCAACTGTTCTGGCTGAACATTTAGAGTGACTATGGGGAGAAGGGAAGGTAGAAGATTGTTCATTTAAGAGTTTTGTCCCAGGTTACTGCTGGAGTGAAACTAGATGGTCCTGGGCTTACTCTGCCTGAAGTAGAAATAGAACGGAGTTGGGGGTGTTGCTCTTGTTATTTCAAAGGGAATATACAATTTTAAATTTTATTTGACAACTATTGATTGAGCAGGGAATGAAATTCAAATTGGACAATGTTCTGTTGCTATTGAAGTAGCATTAACATTTCAAATAAATAATTTTTTAAAAAATCAAAAAAAGAAAAAGAAAATCTTGTTGTTGTGATATGACAAGAAGGAAAAATAAAGGGAATGAGCATAGGCAAAGGGGAAAGAAAAGAACCACTTTTTTGTAGATATGTTGATTTACTTAGAAAACCCTAAAGAATCCAAGAAACAATTAATTGAAACAATTAACAAATTTAGCAAAGTTGTGAGATATAAAATAAATTCACGTAAGTCATCAGCTTCACTATATGTCACCAACAAAACCCAGTAGGAAGAGCTAGTGTAGCCAGAATGGACTTTGTTTTCTTTGAATGACTCAGCTCACCTCGTTGAGCTTCCCTGGATGCTGGGGCTTGCTCTTCCGGGGCAGGACCAGAGCTTCCTGTGTGATGAGTCGTGGCGCTGGCTGAGGGGAGGTGTGTTAACGTGGTCTACGCTGGGGGAGGGGCCAAGTCAAGAACCAATCGGCCCTGGTCGTTCAGGCGGCGCTTGATGATGTCAAAAACTCTATAAAAGGGGAGAGGACAGCTTGAAGATCCTCCTTTCCTTTTCCGGTTGGAGCCAGAGACACCTACAGCCGAAGCTGAGCTGCCGGTAGCAGAGCTGACTAGAGGCTAGTGGGTAATCTTCTTACCGTAGAGGGGAAGCATGTATACGATTTTGCCTTATACCATCTCGCTTCTCTGTGGCCTTCTGATTACCCTTGTAAGGCGGACTTATTGGGCCTGGAAGCTTTTGATGAAAATATCAAAATGGGGACGCTGGTTTGTGGGCTTGTTATTGTGGAGTGTAAATACATGCTTTAGTTCTCCTGCCTTCTGCCTAGAGAATTCCTTATATCCTGCGGTTCCGGACCTTTTAGGCACATATGAGATTCTCTTTGAAATCATAAATTCTGCCTTCCTAATATAGCTAGAAAGAGTAATTGCATTTAACATAATTTCAGGATGCATAAAATATTTGGGAATGTATCTTCCCAAGATGCAACCAGGAACTCTTTGCATCCAAGTATAAAATCCTCTTTGCAGAAATAGAGTCTTGAATAATGTGAGAAAAGTTATTTGCTAATAGGTAGGTTGATCCAATACAATAAAAAGCAATACTATCTAAATTAATTGATTTATTCCATACTATACTAATCAAACTACCAAAAATATTATATAGAGTAAGAAAAATAATGCATTTAATATGAAGGATCAAAAGGAAAAAAATCTCAAGGCTAACAATGAAAAGAATGTGGCAAGGCAGGAGGTACTGTACTACAAAGTAGGAATCATTAAAATGACTTGATACTGGTTAAACAATTGAGAAGCTGGTCAGTGAAACATCAGATATATAATATACAGCAAAAAGCAATCAATAGTAAAGTTATCGATAAACTTAAAGTCCCTAGTTACTGGGGAATGTACTCAGTATTTGACAAAAACTAATGGGAAAACTGGACACTGGTCAGTCAGAAATTAGATGATTAGATGCCACATCTCTCCTGTCAGATTGGCTAAAATAACAAAACAGGAAAATGATAAATGCTGGAGAGGATGTGGGAAAATAATTAGATGATTGCCTCACAATAAATACCATGATAAACTCCAAATGTATACATAAAAGATTGTATCATAACCAAATTAGAGAATCTAGGAATGAAAAAATTTTAATTGATTTTTTAACATTGATTTTTTTCTTTACTTTTAGTTCCAAATTTTCTCCCTTCCTTTGGCCTCTCCCCTGATCACTGAAAAGGCAAGCAATATGATACCATTTACATAATGTGAAGTGATGCCAACCAGACACTTTTGTATGAAGCATGTTGCAAAAAAATTCAAGATAAACAAAGTGAAAAATAGGCTTCAGTCTGCACTCAGTGTTCATCAGTTTTCTCTCTGAATGTGGATAGAATTTTATCATGAGTCCTTTGGAGTTGTTGTGCATCTTATATTAATCAGAGTAGCTAAGTCTTTCACAGTTGATCATTATTACAATACTGCTGTTTACTTTACATGAGTTCAGATAAGTCTTTACAGGTCTTTCTGAAAGCATCCTGCTCAATATTTATTACAGCATATTAGTATTCCATCACAATTATAAACCACACCTTGTTCAGCCATTTCTCAATTGTAGAGTATCCCTTCAATTTCTAATTCTTTGTCACCATAGAAAGAGCTGTTATAAGTATTTTTGTACATAGAGGTCCTTTTTTCTTTTCTTTTTTTTCTGATCTCTTTGGCAATCAAACCTAGTAGTGGTATTACTGGATCAAAGGGTATATGCAGTTTTATATCCCTTTGCTCATAGTTCCTAATTGTTCTCCAGAATCAATGGACCAGTTCACAACTCCACTAACAATGTATGAGTGTACCTATTTATCCACATGCCTTCCAGCATTTTTCACATTCTTGCTAATCACCCCTTCCATTATTCAGGCAGGGTAACTGAAGCCTCCTTAAGGGAAGAAAAGGGGTAGGTCTGATATTAGAATCCATATCCAGGCTTTTCCATTACACTTATTAATTAGTTAGTCTTGAGTTTGGGCCAAATATTTCCTGACATTTATCCCAGGCTAGTTGCTGGCCCTGGGCTGTTAGGCAGGATTTTTTTTTGCTTCATTGTTATATAAAAGGCATGTTGTACCAGGTGCCTAGGGTAAACCCAACCACACTGCTGGGGAGAGCCAAGGAGGCAGTAGCTTGTCAGGGAACCCAGAACTAACCTGCCCATTAATCCAGAGTCTAGACCACTGGTCATTGATTTTTCCCATTACCTTTACAACCCTTGTATTTTAGACAGAGACCAGAGAAGACAAAAGCCAGACATCCAGGTAGTGACAGGCCTGCCGTCCAGTTGGCAGTTGCCATAGTTGCCCCACATGCTGTAGAGACAGGAGAAGGCAGGAGCCAGTTGCTCATACAACTAGCCTTGCCTGCCATCCAAACAACCCTGAATGCCATCCAGCCAGCCTGAGGCTACCCAGATGCTCCAGCCAGAGACAAGAAGAGGTGCCCCGGGTATTGCTCACTGACTAACTGCCTGTGCCAAGCACCTACTTAATCTGGTCACTGATTTATCCCCCTGTCCAAGTTGGGGAGCCTGTGCTGACCTTTGTGGGCCCAAGATGTGCAATGGCCCATGTGTCCAGGTGGGGGTACGATAGAAACAAATCAAATATGAGGTATATTACCCAAGAGGGAGAGAAAGGAGCGCAGCCCCAATGGGTGCTGTGGCAAAACCCAATGCATTTCTCTGGGAGCCCCCCTTTTCCCTCAGTCATGAGGCCTGAACATTCCTTAGGAGGCCTTATGGCCAAGCCCAGAAGCACCAGCAAAGCCCTAGGATTGGCCCCAGTTGTATCACTGGCAGCCCCAATAGTAGCTGGAGATGTACCAATAACTCCAACAACAGCTTCTGCCACAGTATTTATTTTATTCAAAACAGTAAAGCGTTAACTGGAGAAAATTTGAAAGGGCCTCCATTTCTCTTCATAAACCACTGGATTGCTAAGACACATAACCGGGTAATTTTCAATAAAATGCATGTACTCAAAAGACACCAAAGCCTTGCATGTCATAAAATGGTGAAATCTTAGAACATGGAATGTCAGGGTTTGTTGAGAGTTGAGAACACACAGAGAATGTCTGGGCTAGGAGCTGCCATAGAGAAGAGACTGTTAGAGCTAGGAGGGCACCTAATGGCAGGCTATCAGAGGTAGAAGAACTTGTACAACAGGAGAAGTTAGAATGACCTCTACCATCCCAGAAGAGGATGAAAAAGCTCTTTCCAATGCTAGCTCATGTTATCCTCATTAGAAAGCAGCCAGCTAGCTGCCAAGGTCACTCCTCATTTTAGAGAGGGCAGTAAGTGTCCTAATGCTCCAGGGATGGCGCAGGGTCCCAAACCCAGTCTGTGTCTGAGGGTGGATGTAAATGCAGTCCTTTATGACCCTTGGCCCAGGGCTTCAAGTCCTGAGCCACAGCTGGCAGAGGTCATAGAAAATCAGAAAACATTCAGGGCATTCTGATTTTTTCATATGTTTATTTTTAAATTAATGATTACAATGTATAGGCAGGGATAGCATGATTTTTAAAGCAAAAATTAACCACAATTATGGTACAATGAGCAGACCTTATTTCAGCACACAGACATGTGCACACACACATGTGCACACATATACTTACACTGTCACACGCAAAATCATGAAGAAGCATTTCTTTTTGAAAGTTATTTTTATCTCTATTCAGTGAATTAAGCTGATGACAGGCATGATATTTAAGAAAAATAAATTACAAAATATACTCATGATTGGATAAACAACTTTATTTAGGAATATTTAAATCAACACTATTTTGATGTTCCGAATTAAAAGTCTTGTCTTTGATCATGAAGCCTAATGGAAAAGATGCGTAGAAAGTACTTGCAATGGTTCTTTGAAAAGGAAGAATGAAGAACATAATTCCATATGGTGGCTTGATCAAATAAGTGCAGTATTAATATCCCCATTTTTTTGCAATAAATGGAGTGTGTTGATTTTTCAAAATATTATTGTAACTTTCCCAAGGTTTGAAGGGAACAATTTTTTTCTTTTAAATCACTGTATGATGAAAAGGTATGTAGAGAATTTAAACAGAAGGACAAAAAGACACCAAGGTTGAGACTGTTAGTTGGGGGTGGGCCCTTAGAGCACAGAATGACTAGACTTTCAGAGATCCCGAAAGACAGATGGTAGGTGGTGGTGTGATACTTGAGAAAAGCCTGACCCTAACAGTCTCTTTGTTCTCTGAGTAAGCTCAGAGATGTCTCTATCTTATGTCAACAAACCCAGATGGAGCATTCCTTGGTCTGTCCATGGCCATTAAGGGTAAAAACCTTGGCCCCAGACATTATCTTGAATTATGTGACTTTTCCTTATCTTAATATTTTATGGGCATATACCATGTTATGGAATGTTAATGGCAAATTAAACACAGAGATCCTGGGTTTTAATTTCAATTGACACATTGACAACTATCTAATTTGTTGTATTTACAATCTATCCCATTAAGGAAGTTCCTCTTCTTGTATCATGGTTAAACATACCTGGGGGTCATAAAAAGTGAGGTAACACAGGCTTGCTGGGTTTGTATAAATGTGATCCTTTGAGCCCTGAGCAGGGCCATTCTGATTTGGGCTGCTATGTCCCGAAACGGATGCCGGCTAATAAATTCTCCATTTAAAACTTATACTCTGTGGCATGTCTTGCTCGCTGTCAGTACAACATTTGGAGGCCCCAGCGAGATAGAGGCAGTATTTCGTGTTATCGTGCTGGAGACACACACAGAATTTCGGACCTCAACAGGGAGCCCCTGCTCTCGATTCACCTTCTCTCACTTCAGAGGGCCGGCCCCTGAGGTTTCCTTTCCTAGGACTCTGATGTTAGAGTGAAGGTGTCAGAGGACGAGCTCCCTGCTGAATCGTCCCTTTTCGGCCTATGGAGAATCCTGGTTTCAAACCTCTAGAGGTAGGATTTCTGTTCTGGGCTAGCCATCTGGTCTCTGTTAACACGCTAACCTGGACGCAGGCTTGTGTGCAGAGGGGTGAGGACAGGACGCTCTCTTCTCACCAAGGGTCGTGTGAGAAAGATTGAAGGCCTCTTGTTATCCCTAAAGAGGAAACCTGGTTCTTCTTTCCTCTGAGGGGACTTGGTTTAGCTTTCAATTTTACTCACACATTTGGTTCTGTTCTGTGTTCTGTATGTTCTGAATTTGTCTATGTCCGTGTGTCTGTGTCTGGAAAAAAAATGTGAAATGTCTATATTTTGGTAAAATCTGAAACACAGGCAGCCAGAGATTTCAGGCTGCAACTAGGGAAACAAAGATTCTTTTCCTTGTGGTTTATTGTCTGGTCAACTTGGAATTACAATGGAAATAGGTCTAACACTTTTTAGCAGATCCTGGGATTTAATCATTAAAAAGTTTGGAAACTGGTTAGTTGGATTTTGGGAGAGAGAACTTCTGAAACTGTAAAATCACTCCAGGAGCTCACTCTTGCTGAAACACCTCCTCCCAATGAATGCCTTCTCGCTGAAAACCTGTTTATCCATGAATATGGAATCTGGTTAAAGTTTTCAGTTGGACTCTCGTTTGTCTTTGTCCCTGATCACTTATCCACTCCCTCCCCAAAGTTAAGAGGTAATCTTTTCCCTTAGATTTAAGGGCAAAAAGGTTTTTAAGGAGTAAGCAAAAGGTGAAGTTTACTTGAGTTACAATCATTGAGATCTTTCACCATTGTCCTGACTCTGACTGAGCCAGGGCTGCAGTAAAAGAGCAGTTCAAACAAACTCCTCTCGTCCCAGATCAGATTAGAAGAGAATGCAGGAGAACTATAGGGAAAACTTAAATCACCCTTCCCCACCTGGAAAAAGGAGGAGAAGGACAGAAATTCGCAGACTGACAGTCAGTCCTATGCCCCTGGGTACCTTTGTAGCCCATCCTTTTTTGGCAAAGCTTGGAAAAGACACCCAGGTCCTATGCATTCTACCCACCCTGTCCCCAGAAGCTGCAAACTGCCCTAGGCTAAGTAACTTCTGCAGTTGTGGGGGAAGGGAAGATGAATGAATTGGGCCTGTGATTAGCATTTCCTAAGCTCTGCCTCCAAAAAAGTTGTCTTCTGTGCGAAACCAGCCCCTGCTCTCTGCTCTAGGTAACTTCACACTTCTTTGTTCCAATTGCAAAACTGTATTTTAATCTCTGTTTCATCTGTTTCCTGATTTGTAAAGGGAAAATAATAATGATGCTTGTTTATATTTTAGACACAACATTATTATTATCTCTCTCTGATTTAAATGTAATTGTTAACTTTTGAAGTAGTTTTTGAATACCAAAAGTAATAAGTTGAAAATTTTCTATGTGTGATAATCTGGAAATGTAATTGATGTCATCTGAAATTTTTGTTTCTGTATTTCTAAAATTGCATTGTATTTCTAAAATTCTCTTAGATTGTGAAATTGAGAAAACCATTGTGTGGTAAGAAATGATATTATAGCAATATATGTGAATTGGGTTTTTAAAGGGATGTGATAAAATTTGGAACTGTTATATGTGGATATAACAAGTGAAATAATTAATAATACTGATATTTAACCATGAGAACAGACTTTCCATGTGAAAAAATTTTCTATTATGAGAATATATCTGGTGATTTAAAGTTATAGTTTCAAATGATGAGATGAAAGATTCTCTGTGCAAGGAGATTTAGGAATGTGATCACCTAAATTGATAAATGGGTTGTTTCAAGTTCTAAATGCATAATTATGTTTAGGGCATTGTTACATTTCTAAATTGTGTAATTTGGCAAACACATGTGTCAGCAATATTGAAGGAAAATGTGATTTTATAGATAATAATCTTTTCTTTACAGTGCTAAGAGTATTGAGCCTTAGAAATTAAAATGTTACCACTAGTGATTATGAATCCAGATTTGATTTGCTTACCCAACTCAGTTATGATCACTTGATTGGTAATTAATTAGCTTGTTTCAAGTTTTAAATACATGATAATTTCTTGTTGTGTACTTATATTTCTAAATTTATTGTATTATGTAACTTGGTTAACATTGCATTGCCTATGCTGTTAGAAAAACAATTCCTCTTATAATCTAGATGTTGTTAAATTAGGAATTGTACTTAATTAAGAAATTGAGGTTTTTAACTGAAACAAGGACTTTTGGAACCATCTAGCCATGAATTCTTATCAATCTTGTGTGGTTTTCTGTGTAGAGGAATTCCTATGAAAAAAGTTTTTAAAGTCCTGGTAAACTTTGTTATTGTGATAAGGTAAATTTAATTGGGTATGTGATTATAGAAATTAAGTGTCCTCTACATTACAACACCTTTTGACTAAGGAACTTTGTAATATCTAGGAATTCTGTGCAATATTTGAGAATGAGGACATTTGGCACCAACTTAGTTAATGAATTCCAGCGTTTAAGGGTTAATTTGTTTAAGGAAAACTAAGGAGATGTCTATAATTTTAAAACCTTCTAAATAATTTTCTTCATGAAAGTTTAGTGACAATCCCTGTTTATATCAAGATCAATTTTAAACTGTTTTAAAGAAGGGAAAATACTTTTGAAAAATGCTCTGTAAAATCTTTTTGTATAATTTTCAGAAGGCCTGCTGAATTTCCACCTGTAAGCTAATTGGTTGCAGTTCAAACCTACTGTGAGTTTTCAGAGTTTCTGGGTGGGAACCTTATACTTGGGAAATTAATGCTTATTTATAGGAGTCTTGGGAGGGTGGTTAAAACATGTGTTTTATGTACCCCAAGAAAGGCCCTTTCAATGTCTTATTCTAGAATTTTGAGGAAGGAGGTTCGAAGCTGTAGTCTGTGCATTCCTTACTCCTCCCCCCTTAGTTTAGATAAGAAGAGTTTTACCTTTGCCCACCTGTCAGAAGGGAAGGAAGGGGGAGGAGCAGCAGTTACTGGGATTTGAGTTTTTACTGAAAGAAAGAGAACAGTGGGGGTCAGAAGAATCTGAACCTGGCTTCTTAAAGTCAGCAAAAAATGATGGGTTTTTAGGATAAGATTAGGTTTTGAGGATGTGGTTCTCAAGGATACAGTTTTTATTAGTGAAGCCTGCCATCTGATGGAAAAGAACCCACCCTCAGGGGAGATGATATGGCATATCTCTGTAATCAGAAATAAGCAGGTAGTGACAAAAGGGAAGTTATCTGCCAGAATCTGTTACCATTGTGAAAGAAGTTGGCTTTATGAAAAAAAATGGAAAATTGGATAAATGCAAATATGTGAAATCTTGTTGTTTTAATCAAATGACTGGTTACATTGGTAGTCTTGTATAGCCAAATGAAAGATAATATGGCTTCTAAAGTATTAATGGGAATAATTTGGGAATAAAAGGGAAAAGAAGTTTTATGAGATAATATTATTTACAAATGTAAGGTTGACTCATTATCCCATAGACTAAGGCTGGGATTTAAAGTTATATTGTATCTATGTGAGATAGAGTTCTTAGATGTTTTAAAGTGATAAGAGCAATTAGGTACTAAAGAAATAGTGTAATTAATTACCGCAACTAAATCAGAGACATCTTCAGTTTAGGGAAATAATTCTAGAAATGTTTTGAAAAATGTTTTTGTGATTTTAAGCGAGAGTTAGAGCTTAACAATGTGTATAAGACTTTATTCTTAAAGTGTCCCTTTCCTCTAGAATGAGTAAACAGGGGACATAAATCCATCAACCTGTGAGGTTGGTCATTAACCTCTTTGCTTTGTTTAAGCTGCAATGGATTCCAGTATACACAGGTCAGTAAAAAGTATTAACTTATGAGTTGTTTTCTCTTATGTTGAAATGTAAAGGAAGACTGAATAATGGGTTTGAAAGATTTGGAAAGGTAAATAAAGGTTTGAGGGGAAATACGAAAGGCAGATAAGAAAGTTTGGGGACAAGTGGGAGTTAGCTAAACCTCTCCTGTCCTGAGAGAATGCTAGTTTCAGATGGTTTAAGTAAGTTGGGAAAGAGTGTGAGAAAGTATTTAGAAGATGGAAAAGCTATGTAGCTTGATTTGATAATTATTAGCTCAATGAAATTTGGGACAGTCCTATATGAAGGATATTTATTTGCTATTTAAGATTTTATGGGACTACAATTTCATATTGTTTTAAGCTCTGATTACAGGGATAGGTCACATGAAGCCAGTAGTAGAATGGCAGGCATTACAGGCTGAGAAATTTAAAGGTGGATGTCTGTGCCTGGGAAACAGTTTTGAAGACGACCTTGGACATGGCCTAGGTAGGATCTTCCTGACTCTATTTCCCAATTCTGCTATTTCCTTTCTGAAAAGGAAAATCCCCACCTGATTACTCCTAAGCCCTGCTTTCAGTATCTAGTGACTATATGATTGGCTATCAGATATGACTCATGGCCTGGAATCAAACAGAGCTAAGGAAGTTCTTTCCTTCTGTTAAGATATATGACATTGTCCCTCATTTCTTTCATAGCAAATTTACATTATCAAGAAGTTTTGTAAACACAATGGTAAATCTATTAGGTAAAAGATGACTATTGGAATATCTCTGAGTTATTGTAATAGGATGCAGGAATGAGTAGCTTACAATTTTAACCTATGTTCATGGCCAAATAAAAATTAAAATAATACAGAGATAGCATCTCTGGATTTTTGAGCAAAGTTGTATAAGATAGTAGTACAAATGAAATTATGTTTCCTTCGTTAAGGTATCTGTCTGATAATTTTAAAAGGAAGATGAGTTCAATTTGTGGTTGGACCTTCACATTTGAAAGGTTTAAGGATAGAAACAACAGATGATATATAAACTGAAATACTCGGAAGTTTCAAAAAAAAGGAGAACCAAATTTAAGTCATTGTACTAAGTTATGTTAAGTAAGAATTGTCTGAGAATTTCTAGATCTGAACCAGAGAAGCAGAACTCTCTTTTACTATCTAGGGACCAGATAACTACAATCAGGTATCTGAAAAAAAAAGGTGCTGCTTTAAATGAACATTGGGAATATGTAACTGGGATTTAAAGTTACTTTGTATACAAATTGTGCAATTAAGTGCTGGAATTAAATCAGAAACATTTTAAGCTTTGTTAAGAATGGCTTGTGGGTTATTTTGTAAATGCCACCAAAGAGACATGGCATGACTAAAAGTTTATGACGTTATATGTACTGTGTTACTGGGATACAAGGACTTCAATATTTGTCAATATTGTTAATAATGATTGCATTACTTTGTACAGTTCATGTTTAAGTTTTCTTGGTTATCTAATGTGTAAATGTAAAACATGTGACATGCAAATTTCCCCATCTCAATACCCGTCTATTGTGAACCATCTAAGTAGTTTGGTCTGTACCTGACTCAATGTAATTGTGAAGTTTTGTGAATTATGAGAAGAACTTTATTGTATTTGTTTAAACTCAGCTCTGTGTGACTGGGATACCGAACCATTTATTGCGCTGTTTGAATTTAGCCTGCGTGGCTGGGACCTGTGTTGTGCTGTTTTTCTCTCAATTATCAAATCATATGTGTTCTGGGAGCTCCTGTTAAGTCTGACTGCTTCTACAGCTGCCAACATGTGGATATGGACTCCTTGATCCTTCTGTAACATCTGAAGACTGTCCCTGCTCCCGAGCGGACATCTGAGCCCATAGGAGACCTTGCCCTCCAGTTTCAAAGAGCCTGAAGGGGACAGCATCAGACGCAGACAACTTTTTCACAGAGTCCAGACCAGAACCTGAGCAAAGACCTGCTCTTTCCCTTTCTGAGTCCTTGCATTCCCAAGACTGCCTATGTCTTTAGTATTTTTAGCCATTATGCTCCCTACCCTGATCCCCCTTGCAACTTGCATCCTCTGCTTGTTTACAATTAGTTTACAATTACTGCCCATCTCTGGGGATGTCCAAACACAGAAAAGGAAAAAAAAAAACCTGACTCCACCTAGATAAGGATTTTTAGAACTTCACCCCTGAGGAAGACAGAGGTTTTTCCATACCTTAATTGATCTTCAAGAGAAACTTTCAGTTTGCCTTTGATGAAAAGGGGGAAATGTGGAACGTTTTATACCATTTTATATCATTTTTAATTTCAACCAGACCCAGAGCCTGAATTAATGAGTAACTGGAAGAAGGTCCAGGACCTGGGATTCTTTTTTCTCTAAACTCTCTAAACTTTGCTTAGGAAATACCCCTACCTCTGTCAACAAGGCAGGGACAGCTCTACGCCCCTTGCCAGCAGGAAGCAGTTTCAGAAGCTGAGAACTTCGTCCCTGACACCACAAGAATTTGGGTCCTATTTGTTTGAGGGGGGGAATGATGAGGGTACAATCTCTGGGAACCCCCTTGAATCTGGAATACAGTCCCTGGGTGCCTCCTCGAATTCTCCTTGAATCTTCCAACTAGATCTGACCTTCCCCTAAGGCCATAAGCCTTGCATTATCATTAGGCCAAAATCTCTACCTGAGCCTTGCTCTCTATTGTTACTATATGCATGCCTTCAGTTACTTCCCAATCCTGATATTCCTTCAGCCACTTCCTGCCCTTAGGCCCATTCTCTTGGTTCCTGGAGTCTGACCTTATCTTTGGACTCCTCCTCAGGACCCTCCCTGAACCCCTCCTCTAGTCACCCCAGACCACCCCTCAATCCCTCCTGTACCATTGTTCTGGAATCAATCCTCAAAGATCTACGCCCAAAGCCCCAGGTGTCCCTGATGTTCCAGAAAACCCCAGAGATACCAGTAACCTTAGGAGCACTTGTCCCTGTCCCACACCCACCAACCATTCATCTGCCCACTCGAAACTTAAATCTTTTTCACCTCCTAGAATGTACCCATCGGCTTGTGAATATAACAAATCATAAGCTTGCTCAAGATTGCTGGGTCTGTGTAAACCCCCAACCCCCTTTCTTTATGGGCTCTGCTTTACAAGAAGCAGTTAGGAGAACTACTGCTGACCTGTGCACCTGGAACGAGCCTAAGCTGACATTGAGTGATTTGCAGGGGACCAATGTCCCCCCCTGGCTCACCACCCTGCTTAGCGCTTTGGCTGGTCCCCTCATTTTATTGATCCTGGCTGTGACTGTAGGCCCTCTGTTCCCAGACTCTAGACGTCCCCAATCAGGTCGTTCCTTTTTCGAGGGTTTGAATAGCTCCATAAAAGAAGTGGGGAATGTGATACTTGAGAAAAGCCTGACCCTAACATCTCTTTGTTCTCTGAGTAAGCTCAGAGATGTCTCTATCTTATGTCAACAAACCCAGATGGAGCATTCCTTGGTCTGTCCATGGCCATTAAGGGTGAAAACCTTGGCCCCAGACATTATATTGAATTATGTGACTTTTCCTTATCTTAATATTTTATTGGAATATACCATGTTATGGAATGTTAATGGCAAATTAAACACAGAGATCCTGGGTTGTAATTTCAGTTGACACTTTGACAACTATCTAATTTGTTGTATTTACAATCTATCCCATTAAAGAAGTTCCTCTTCTTGTATCATGGTTAAACATACATGAGGTTCATAAAAAGTGAGGTAACACAGACTGGCTGGGTTTGTATAAATGTGATCCTTTGAGCCCTGAGTGGGGCTGTTCTGATTTGGGCTGTTATGCCCTGGAATGGATGCCGGCTAATAAATTCTCCATTTAAAACTTATACTCTGTGGCATGCCTTGCTCGCTGTCAGTACAACAGTGGGAGCTGCAATAGAGAATGGTGGAGCTGGATAGTCATTGGAAGGCAGGAATATCAGCCATAGGAGAGCCCTTACTATAGGGAAAGGGAGAGCTAGGAGTGTCCTGATGCCCCCAGATTGTCAGAGATGGAAGGATCCTCATCCTGGAGAAATATTATCTCATTTGACCCTTAAAGCCACCTCAGGAACTAGGTGCTTTTATCATTCCCATTTTAAATATGAGAAAACTGAGGCAAAGAGAGGCTCAGTGAATGAGAGCCCAGGGTCACTAACCAAATTACTATCTGAGTCTGGATTCGAATTCAAGTCTTTCTGAATCCCTTTCCAGGGACCTAGGCCCTGTGCCACCTAGCTGCCTATCTTGTGAGCTGAGAGGGGCCATCCAACCCACACTCATAAAATAAACTAGTTGAGAAGTTGTTTTTGCTTTATAATTTATGTTTTCTATGTTCAGTGGTTTAAAGTACAGGCAAACATGATAATTTGGGAAAAAATAGGAAACATGCTTATGATATGACACACAATTTTTATTGGAACAGTATTGAAATCAGTACTATTATGATGTCCCAGTTAGGGTGTGAACTTTCAGGAGAACAAGTCCTCAGGGTGTCCAGTCCTAGAGCTGTTGGGAGAAGAGTACAGTCTCCAGTTGCTGTCCTATCTGAGTCATGGCACCAAAAATGTCAACCTTGAAGAGTTCATTCTAAGAAAGACAAACAAATTAGGTTGCACGCTCATGTTTATCTCGCAAAGCCAGTGGACATGCATATCAATGCACAGGCACTCAATTAAAAATGAACTCACTTTGGGGTCAGGCTGCACAGATTATATACCCATAGAGCAAAGCAGTGCTCTGTCCTCTCTTTCCCCTGACTCAGGATGCCCATGTCCTTTGTCAGCCAAAATTACAGTTCCCATAGAACAAGAGAGTGCCCCCAGGATGTCTAGTTTCTGTCAGCCATAAAGGAGGGAATGTCATGACAAGAAGATTACATCATAAAAGGATAGTGCCCATAAAACAATACAGTAAGAGAAATGTGTCCTGTATAAGGTACCTGGTCTTTATCAGTCATAAACAGGAGATTGCTCCCAATAAACTTACTTTTTAGGTAACTGACTGACTTCACAACCAGCTATCAGAAATTCCTGAAAACATAGCAGTCACCTCTTGGAAGCCTGAATGAGCCTGTCTGAGTAGACTTTACAGGGCCATTGTCTCAGTCATACTTTGATGCTTATTACATAAAGGATCTTCCAGATTGAGATCAGCCATTTGCTTTTCTTTCTTTCCTCCAAGTTTTGCTCTTTTGAGTGGACAACATTAATACTCCACCCAGAGAGGTAGGGTTGAGTCTGCTCAATGCTGTCTCCACTGCTGTGAAGTCTTAACCTGTATCATATCTCCTGTGTTAGAATTAAGAGTGTAAGAGGCAATTTTAATGGTGACAATTTAATCTGAATTCCTATTTATGCTAAAGAATTCCTTACTTGTTTCACTTCCTAAAAGAAAGATTGCCTTTAGGTCTATTCTGCCTCTATTAACAACAAGGGAATTCTCTAAAATAAATACAAATAGGATTTGGAAAGGGCCAGAATGAAATAAGAGGATTTGGACACACAGAGGCCAACTAAAACAGTAATTGGATGAACCACAAGAAGACCTAGAAATTTTCACTAGATGATGAGGGCACAGTCTCTGGGAACCCCCTTGAACCTGGAGTACAGTCTTTGGGAGCCCCCTTGAACTCTCCTTGAGTCTTCCAACTAGATCTGGCCTTCCCCTAAGGCCATGGGCCTTGCATTATCATTGGGCCCAAGTCTCTGCCTAGCCTAGCCCTCTATTGTCCAGCTGTTTTCCACACTTAAGCCTAATCAAAATATCTATACCCTAGCTCTGTTACCCTAGCCCTCTATTGTCTGTCATCTCTAGGTAGCCTTCAGCTATTTCCCACCCTGGAGTCTGACCTCATCTCAGTCTCATCAAGCTCCTCTTTAGACTCCTCAAGTCTCTCCCTAAACCCCTCCTTTAGTCACCGCAGACCACCCCACAATCTTTGTGTATATAATCTCCATCTTGCCTCCATGAAGGTGCTCAGATTCAATCTAGTTCAGTAGATTGAATCTGGCCCGCTTGTGAAAACAGGCGTCACATGTTGTACCAGAAGTGAGTGAGACACACCACAGAGTATAAGTTTTAAATGGGGAATTTATTAGCCAACGGCCATCAGGGCTGCAACCCAAATCAATGGCCCCGTGTTGTGTTGACGGTGTGACTTATGTAGGACATGTGGGGGTACAATGGTTAATTATCTCCTGGAACCTACAGGCCAGGTTACAGGGTGGGGGGAACAGGAACAAAAGTCCTGGCTGATCAAAAGATTCAGTCAGGTTATAGTTAGGTGGGATAATCTCATTGACATTCCTTGGTGTAGTCAGGGAGCCCCAGGGATATGTGCTAGACAGAAAGGGTCTGCCAGGTTATCCTTTGGTGGGATGGTCCTATCTATTAGCATTCCTTGGAAGAGTCACAGGGCCCCAGGGATTTCTGCTAAATGCCAAAGAGATCTGAGTCCATTCTTTCTGGGGGTGCTTGTCAGTAGCTAGGGGTTTCTCAGGGGTTCCTAATTTTTCCAGTATTACAACAAAGGGTGGGATTTCTTAAGGCAAACCAATATGGCTAACCCTTAATAAACTTTGTCTTTTCCCTTGGCTGAGAAGGCTTGAATCAAATTCTTTCGGCAGGACCCAGCGTGTTGGTACTTTGGGGTGTCAAGCACCCCTCAACCCCAAACCTCTTCAATGTCACTGAAAGACGGTGTCATTTTCCTTAAAAACAAACATTGTTGTGTAAGTATTTCTTCAGCATCTACAAGGCACAGGAACTGCCCTAGGTGCTGAGGATACAAAGAAAAAAATGAAACTGCTCTGTTCTTTTGGAACTTGAAATTTCATCCTAATACACTATATTGTGGGGAGCCAGCTATATTCTGTTTAGGCCTCTTAGACCTCTGCAAGGCAGGGTCAATCGAGAATGGGTCTATTCACAGCAAGGCCAGTTGTAGGATAAGAAGACTTGTCAAAGAAAATCCGCCTTTGTAGCTGATTATCTACATGGGAGATGACAGAAATGTTTCAGCCCAGTTATCTATATGCTAGAGAACATAAATGTTTCAATTTGGTTAGCCTTGAGTAAAAATAGTGTCTCTCTTCCAGGAACAAGGAGATAAACAACTTAACCAATGCTTTATTGTACTCTTTTTTGAAGTCTGGATGACTCAGCAATTAACCTGTATAAAATACTGTCAGTAACTGCATTAAAATAAGTCTATAGCTTGACTATATGACTTGCCTAGCCCCATGTCTTTGTCTTTTTGTGTCAATTACTTCATCATATGTTCATGCCACTGAGGGCAGAGTTGGTGGTTGGAACAGGGACCTGAAGTCCAGATGGTCTTATTGATACAGGCTCTGGAGCCGATTCACAATGGGTAAGAGGATTAATTTTAACTAGGCTTACTGGGGGATTGTAGAAATTTTAGAGATTTAGAGTTAGAAAAGTAGATTTAGAAAATTTAACTATGGGGCAGATACAATTTAAGGATAGGGATCTGTATCTGCAAGTATTAAGAAAAATTGTAACAGAAAGAGGTTTTTGTATAACAGAAGAGCAAAAACAAGAAGGTACAATTGATTTAGAAAAATGGGAGATTCTTGAAAAACAAATAAGTAAGAGATTAAGGGAAGATGGACCAGAACACTTCCCAATGTCAGCCTTTTCCATTTGGAAGATTTTAAAAATATGTCTTACTCCAGAAGGAAAAGTTCCTATGGTACAAAGAACAATTAAGCATGATACTGGGTTGGGGTGAGATCTTGTGAGCCTCAGCCCAGGGATGGATGACAATAACCCACTAGGGGATAGACTAGCAAATTGGGAGTTACCAAAGTAGAAAGGGAAAAGAAAAATGCCAGATTTCTAGAAATCCTTTGTGTGTGTCTTGTCATTTTCTGTCTGTATCTGTTTTGTATTATGTGTCTCTGTGTGAAGAGAGTATGTTATCTGACTCTTTGTTGTTAAAGTTGTTGAAATAAGAAAATGCTCTTTCTTTCTCCCCTCATTCCAATTCTGGCCAAATTTGAAATGTGAAGAGATATAAGAAAGAAAATAGAGTTAAGTGAAATGTGTTACTCCTAAATTTGATGTTTAAGATGAAGTCAGAATTTATTATACTATTTGGCTTTAAGCAAATTTTAAAAATGCATAGATCTGAAAAAGAGACACTTTGAATTTCCCAGCATGGGGGAGAAGGGCAAGGCACCACTGGATCTTTTCCAGATTCCCACTCACCTTGGCTGGAGGATTCAAGGTTCTCACTTTCCAAAAAGTTTTTTAGGCGTGAACAACACAGAAGTAAACGTTACTAGAGTTAAAATTAGAACTATTAAGATCTTTTTAGGGCTGCAATAAATGTTAGAGCAGCTAAAAATTCTTTAGCAGATTCTGTTAACCATAGATGAAACCTTTTTCAAAATAATAATACACTTATGAATGTGAAGAATATTCAGTTTAAATGACAAAAATATGTATTTTTTCTATATCCCCCTCCAATCTATCTGTAGACTCCTTGGGGGGGTTAAGAATTCCAGCTCAATGTCAGAAGTATATACAAAGATGTTTTAATTCATGTGTGGTTAATAAGAATCACCATGAGACTAGTATAAATAAAAAAGTAGAGTGTGCTTTCCCAATTTTTAGAATTAGGAACTCTAGTAATGATCCTATAAACAGAATTGGAAAATAGTTAATAACGTAAAGGTATTAAATAAATCAATAGAATTAATAAGTACTTTTTTATATACAACTACAGAGATCCTTATGTGCAATTTAGTGACACTCATTCTCATTTTGAGTTTGAAACAAGTGGCTTAAAGCTTCCAAAACAGAGAAATAAAAGCAGAGAATGAGAGCCAATCTGAACATATTTTACCCAAAAGACTGATACTTACTATATTTCCTGAGAAACAAAAATACTTCTTAGAATAGGAATTTTCTCTCTCTCTCTCTCTCCATATATATATATATATATATATATATATATATATATATATATATATGAGTGATTTGGCTGTGAATATACAATAGAGAGTTGGTTCCTTTTCAAAATAATTGCCCCACTTACTAGCTGCTTTTTCTTATTTAGGCCCTATATTTTGATGTTTTTTCTTTCACCTAAAATATCAATGTAAATTAAATTATAATCATTGAAACTACAAAAATTAAAATACGTGTCGCAACAAAAGCTCTACTCCCTGTTCTCTACTTTGCTGCTTTGTTGCCCTCTCATACCCCACTGACAACAGCCCTGGACCCCTGGGCATTCTGACGTCCACACTTCTAGGCAAGCAGAGGAACCTCTCCTCTCAAGCCCCCAAACCCTTGCTCCCACACCACCGGAATGTGGAATTTTTGCTCCAAGTCTCCCAAAGCCCAGCAACCCTTATTAGGAAGCAAAGATTCCTCAGGGACCCTCCTCAATGACTCCTCAGACCTTTAATTCGGGTGCTGGACTCTACAGCTTCCCAGCACTCCCCGGTCCTTAGTCTCCCTCCCCTTTCCCAAATCTCTGGCTTGACCACCCCCAGTCCACAGCCAAGCTCTGCAACTGTGGGGAGAGAAGAAAAGCCTCTATGCTTGGTAAGCCCAATATATGTAATGATTTGGGAATGCAATTAATGTCATCTGAAAGTTTTCTGTTTGTACTATTATTGTACTTCTAAATTGTAGTAAAATTCTCCTATATTGTAAAACTTGAGTGAATGTTGTGAGCTAAAAATAGTGTTAGACTGTTGTACCAACAGCGAGCAAGACACGCTACAAGAGTATAAGTTTTAAATGGAGAATTTATTAGCCGGTGTCTGTTCCAGGGCATAAGCAGCCCAAATCAGAACGGCCAAGAGTAGGGGGTGAAGGAGACATATTTACACAGAAAAATCAAGGTGCAGTGGTTAATTATCTCTTGAAACTTGCATATGTTATTTTAGCAGACTTGGCAAGCCTGTGTTATTTCACTTTTATGGCCATGATACAAGAAGAGGAACTTCCTTAATGGAATAGATTGTAAATACAACAAATTAGATAGTTGTCAAAGTGTCAACTGAAATTACAACCCAGGATCTCTGTGTCCAATTTGCCATTAACATTCCACAACATGGTATATGTTCATAAAATATCAGGATAAGGAAAAGTCACATAATTCAAGACAATGTCTGGGGCTAAGGTTTTCATCCTTAATGGCCATAGACAGACCAAGGGATTCCATCTGGGTTTGTTGACATAAGATAGAGACATCTCTGAGCCTTAGGCTTTCCTTCTAGTTAATTAGTTCAGGCTCTGAGTCTTGAACAGTCATGGGGCCCCAGGGACATTTGCTGAATGCCAAAGGCAGGGTCTTAGTCCATCCTTTCTTATGCAGACTGTGGGTTTTATCAGGGGCTGTGGGGCAGGGATCTACAGCAATAACAAGTACCACAAGACAAAGAAATTTTTAATCTGAATTTTGTTGAAACTGAAACATGAAAACAACTGTGTAAAATTGGTCAAATTACTTTCTCAGCCCTGATAACCCTGTCTTGTGCTTTGTAATTGCCATTTAGAAAACTAGGTATTCCTACATTTACCTGTAGTTAACAGAAGGTCACAGCTAAAACAATTCGGCCAGCACTTATGAAACTTGTAAGATTGTTAACCAGGTTTCTTGGGATTACTGTTTTAGTGTTAAAAACCATTAAAGCTCTAGAGAGATAGAAGGAATCATGTCCTCCCACCTTTCAGGCTAGATTCATGGGTAGGTTCTATTAAATCTAGTAGGGATATTAGCTATGGTAAAGATATTGGTTATTGTGAATTATTATTATTATTAATGTTCAATTAATTGTCAAACTCCTCTGCCTGGAGGGGGAACTGACTATACCTTGTCAGCAATGGTTCAAATTCCTTAGGCTTCCTTTTTACCTGGGCCAAAAGAAGTAGTTAGAATATTAGCCCAGCACATTTTAAACTGAACTGCTTATAATAGGTGATTCCAAAGTGTTTATAAAACTTTCCCAAGAAAAACGTAAATGGAACTTAGAAATGCATATTTGAATAATAAAAAGGTGCATATTGTTATCTGGCATTGAAAAATTTATCAACTATATAGCCCCAAGAAAATTCTATTTACTTTAATTTTACTGTTCAATAAGGGGATGGTGGTGGAATTCACTCCCAGGGATATTACAAAGATCACATGATTATAAAGGTGTTTCGCACAATGCTTGGCATAAAATAAATGCTATTTGAATATAGATTGTTATAGGTTGAATATAATTGCTTCATATTCATTAATTTTATGTGAATTTTCTTCAATGTGAGGTGAATGATTCTCTGTATCAGGCAATTTGGGATCACATCTGACTGAGGGAAAGCCACTGGAATGGTAATTAATTGGTTTTGGTTTTGAAGTTTAAATAGATGATACTTGTTTATGATATTGTTATATTTCTAAAATTTTCCTTATGGTATAACTTGGTAAGCAACTGTATCATCTGTGTTGTTAGAAAAGCAATTTCTTTTATAATCTAAGTGTTATTAGGCTAAGAATTGTACTGAATTAGAAAACTTTTAAGTCATTCTAATTGACCATGTCTTTATAATTATATTTTGTAGTTTTGTAATTTAAGAACTCATAAATTACCAAATTTTGTCTTTAATTGTTTTGCTATCATTTACAAAATTTGTGAGATTGTTAATTAAGCTTAAGTCTAGTATTTACAAAACTATGTTTAGTTTTCTCTTTTTTTCTCTTCAATTATGTGGAAAAGGTTTGGTGATCAAATTTAAGAATTGTTTAATACTTAGGAATTAATAATAATATCAGGATAAATTGTAAGCTGTTTCTGAGAAAGGGAAATATTTTTATTAAGAAAAGTTTTGTAAAATCCTTTGCATGATTTTTAGAAAGCCTCCACCTTGATTAAGTGTGCTCAGAGAAAAGACAAAAGATAGCAGATAGGCCCAAGGTTTTTCTATTAACCCCTTCCTGAGATCCATGTTACTTCTCCTTATTTTGTAAAATTGCCAAGATCCCTGTAAACCATATCTATGGGCTAGTTCATCAGCCCCGGAAAAGAACTTGTTTGATTTATGTAGGTCCTAAACAATAAACTTAGCTTGCTGAGAAATTGCAAGTTTATGTACAAGAGATAAAAAGGATTCTAAGAGTGGTAGTATTTTTTCTGTGATCAGTCTCTTACTGCTAACAATGTGAGATTCTGTTACACCTTTTTGACTAAGAAAATTTGTGATATCTAAGAATCCTGCAATAACTAGAAACTTTGTTTGTTACAATACTCTGGAATTAGTGTTACTTAAGGACTTTTTCACCACCTTGGTAAAGTTTTATGAACAAGGGTAGAAATGCATGTGGGCTCACTTTGTAAATGTTCCTTAAGCAATGTGAGAATGTTATTTTGTTATTTGATTAATATCATGCTTGTCTAAAGTTTTGTTAGAACTAATGATGTCAAAAAACAGAGGTTTGTGGTTTACTTTGTAAATGACATCAAAGAAACACGGCATGACTAAAAGGTTGAGATTCTATATGCATTCTGTTAAAAATTGACTATTTGTGTATGTTCTGAAGCCTGTTATTAATTCCTTAAGTGATATCTCATCCTCCTAGTGAGGAATTTAATAATGGTTGTATGTAAAGTGTAAGACACTGGCTTCGGAGGTGAATTTCTTAAATATGACACTTGGCCACGGTTCAAATTTTGAGTTTGTAAATATGATCAGGGTTATAAGGACTAGAAATGGTAATTTAAAATTGTGCTAAGATCACTCTTGTAGGAGAATGGACAGAAAGCTGATTCCTATAAGAAGACAAGAAAAAGAAGAAGATGCTGTGCTGGAGAAGGTGGAACAGATACCAAGGACCAGAGGATTTCATTGACGATGTTCATTGCCAAACAGCTATATAAGAAAAGACATTTTGAATCTTAAAAAGACAATTGCATTTTTAATTTCTTTTTGAGTCTATGTATCTATATTCATAAAGGGGACTGCCCCCTTTGATTTGTCAATGTGTCAATCAATCCTTCCCATATTTACTTGAATGGTTGATGGTTAAGGCGAAGAATTTACATGTATCTATAATGGTGAAGTGCCTACAAAAGAGAAAGGGGGGGGTTGATTGGAACGCTGAAATAGTGAAACACCCCTCTTCCTGATATTGATCCAGAGGGGGTAGCAAAAACAATTATCGATATTTTCAAAAAATGTAACCCATTTAATAATGTATTTTTGACTATTTTTCATATACTACCTTATATTCTTTGTTTGGTCATGGTACTTTTTTGTCTACCTTGTGTCCTTAGGATAATGAATGCTATGTTTAAGTCACGTAAAATTACAGAATGAAAAAGGGGGAGATGTGGGGAGCCAGCTATATCCTATTTAGGCCTCTTAGACCTCTGCAAGGCAGGGTCAATTGAAAATGGGCCTATGCACGGCAAGGCCAGTTTTAGGATAAGAGGACTTGGCAAAGAAAACCCGCCTTTGTAGCTGAGTACCCACGTGGGAGATGACAGAAATGTTTCACTCTGGTCATCTGTATGCGAGAGAACATAAATGTTTCAATTTGGTTAGTCTTGAGGAAAAATAGTGTCTCACTCCTAGGAACAAGGAGATAAAAAACTTAACCGATGCTTTATTGTACTCTTCTTTGAAGTCTGGATGACTCAGCAATTAACCTGTATAAAATATTTCAGTAATTTCATTAAAATCAGTCTATAGCTTGACTATACAACTCGCCTAGCCCCATGTCTTTGTCTTTTTGTGTCAATTACTTTATCATACATTCACGCCACTGAGGGCACACTATATCACATTTCTCTCTCCGTCCCCACTCTCTTTTCCTATAATCATATACAAAACATTGACAAAAGGCAAGGGGAGGGTTTCTAAGAAGCAGGGAGGGAGCTGGAAAGGCCTTGAGAAGAGGTGTTATGGTAACTGAGCTTGAAGGAAACTAATGTTCTAAGCTGAAGAGCTGAGGAGATTGTTCATTCCAGGCAGAGGGAACAGCCTTTGCAAAGGTATGGAAGTGGGAAATAAAGTATCGTGGGTAAAGAACAACAAGAAGACAAATTTGTTTAGAGTGACCATAGAATCCCTGAAGGGGAATCATACAAGATAAAGCTAGAAATGTGGATTGTAGCCAGGTTATGAATGGCATTCAATGACAAAGAGAGGAGTTTGTATTTCATGAAAAAATTTCTGTGGGGGAGGGGCAGGTAGGCTAGAATTTATTGGACATGGGATTGTCATGAGAAGACAGTGACTCTAGGATGCTTTGTAGAGTTGAGTGGAGGAGAGATGGGAGATACCTTAGTCAGGGAGACCAGTTGGAAGTCTGTTGCAATTTCCCAGGTGAGAAAAGAGGTTGTATCAGTCAGTCAGTTAACAACACTTATTAAGTACTTCCTATTGTACCAGAGGATGTGCTGAGCATGGAGAATATAAATACAAGTAGAAAGAAAAACAGTCTCTTCTAATGTTAAAAGACAGAAAGTAAAAGGAAGTTGGAAAGCTATAGAGGTGGGGTAGAGAGGCAGGGATAGGTTGTCATAGGAGAGGAAATCTGGAGAGGAATGATCTGTGGCTAGTCTGAGTCCTGCCTTCAGTGTAGGTTCTGGAAGAACCCATTCAAGTAGAGGGAGAGGGTACTTCCAAAGTAGGAATTAAGGATGAAAAGCTGAAAGAAGTTTGGTAGAGGAAGTCCAGAGTGAAGAGAAGACAGGGCAATCAACTGGGGCTGAAAGAGTGAGGAACATTAGATAGAAAGACAGTCAACAGTCAACAAGCATTCATTAAGCACCAACTATATGCCAAGAATTGGTTAATTTTGGGGGGTACAAAGTAAATTAAAAGACAGTCCCAGCTCCCAAGTACCTTACAATCTAATTTCAGAGACAACGTAAAAAAAACTACGCACAAACAAGATATTTATAAGAAAACTAGTGATAATTCAGAGAGTAAAAGACAATAACATGTAGGTGGATCAGGAGTGGTTCCTTGTAGGAGATGGGATTTTAACTGGGACTTGAAGGAAGTTAGGAAAGTTAGGAGGTGGAAATGAGGAGGGAGAGAATTCCAGGCATAAGGGACAGCAAGTGAAAATGCCTGGAATTGGGAGATGGAGCATCTAGTCCAAATAACATCAAAGTGGCCAGTTTAGTGGATCAAAGAGTCCACGTAGAGAGACAGACAGACGCAGAGAGAAACATAGGGAAAGAGACAAAGACACAAACAGAGACAGAGTGAGACAGAGGAAGAGAGAGAGAGTCAGAGAAACATTTATAAATTGCTTGCTAAGTGCCACAAGCTAAAAGCAAGAAAATTCCTGCCTTGAATGAGCTCACATTCTGGTGGGAGAGAAGGGATCACATCAATGAGCTGGAAGAGGTGAGGAAAATATGGTTTAGAGCTGATAACCCTCATCCCCTTCAGAATAATGAAAAGGTGCACAAAATGGATTTCCTATGACAATTGGAATGTTGAAGCTTAACACCAGTTGATATAAAAATCGTGGGAAAAGTGATACTAGGTCCAAATATTTCTTTAAAATGCACATATAAGAGAGGGCAGAGCCAAGATGGCAGAAAAAAGGGCAGGGACTTGCCTGAGCTTTCCCAAAATCCCCTTCAAATACCTTTAAAATAGTGCCCCAAAACAAATTCTGAAGAAGAACATATGAAAGGACAGGGTAAAACAATTTCCTAGCCCAAAACAACTTAGAAGGTTGGCAGGAAATGTCTGTCCACCTGGGGCTAGAGTGAAGCACAGTCCAGTGTAGGCCATGCCAGTGCAGACTAGGCCCCAGCAAATCCAAGAGCAGGCCTTGGGAGCAAAAAATCCCCACAAACTTACAATAAATTATTAAATTTAAAATGTGTCATTTAAAAATATTTTCTATTTTTAAAAAATGAAATAAATTTCAAAGAAACTGTTAAAGAGTTACAGAAAGTAGATTTCCATAGGAATACTGAGTAATTTTTTTTGAAAAGGGTGTGGTAGTCCAAATAAGTTTGGGAACCTTTGCTCTAGGTTTTTCTAATTAACAACATATCATCTACAAAAAGTGATTCTTCTCTTTCTCCTTTGCCTATGCTTATTCTCTTTATTTTTCTTGTTTTATTGCAACAGCTAGCTTTTCTAGCACTATATGAAATAGTAATGATGATAATGGGCATCCTCAGTTTACATGTATTTTTTTTGAAAAGTCTCTAACATTTCTCCACTATGTATAAATTTTTGCTCTTGGACTTAGATATTGTTCACTATATGAAAGAAAGGTTGCTTTCTATAGTAATAAAGATGAATGTTGTCAAATAATTGAACTAACTCTACATTCCTGGCGTAAACCCAACCTTGTCATGTGTAGCCAGAATGGACTTTGTTTTCTTTGAATGGCTCAGCTTGCCTCGTTGAGCTTCCCTGGATGCTGGGGCTTGCTCTTCCAGGGCAGGACCAGAGCTTCCTGTGTGATGAGTCGTGGCGCTGGCTGAGGGGAGGTGTGTTAATGTGGTCTACGCTGGGGGAGGGGCCAAGTCAAGAACGAATCGGCCCTGGTCGTTCAGGCAGCCCTTGATGATGTCAGAAACTCTATAAGAGGGGAGAGGACAGCTTGAAGATCCTCCTTTCCTTTTCCGGTTGGAGCCAGAGACGCCTACAGCCGAAGCTGAGCTGCCGGTAGCAGAGCTGACTAGAGGCTAGTGGGTAATCTTCTTACCGTAGAGGGGAAGCATGTATACGATTTTGCCTTATACCATCTCGCTTCTCTGTGGCCTCCTAGTTACTCTTGTGAGGCGGACTTATTGGGCCTGGAAGCTTTTGATGAAAATATCAAAATGGGGACGCTGGTTTGTGGGATTGTTACTGTGGAGTGTAAATACATGCTTTAGTTCTCCTGCCTTCTGCCTAGAGAATTCCTTATATCCTGCGGTTCCGGACCTTTTAGGCACATATGAGATTCTCTTTGAAATCATAAATTCTGCCTTCCTAATATATTTGGCGATGAGGATGGGATCGCTAGATATAAGATCTCTGTTCAGAAGCAGAAGAACTTCAGAGGAAGAGATGAATATCCCAGGGCGGGAGGATCCTTTTTATTCCTCCTTAGCAAAGGAATTGGCTAAAAAAGCCGGACCCTGTGAAAACTGGGAACCAAGGCTACAGAGAGGAGATCCTAAGGATTTGGAAAGGTGTTTACAAGAGGTTGGGATTCAGTCAGGGGCATCACTATCTAGGCAAAGCTGGATAGTGTTATCAGCCTACCGGCTAGTATATGAAAGATTGAGATTAAGTGAAAGAGATGGGGGCACTCTTACCCCACAGCAAGAACGGGAATCTCAGATAGCAGGAGAACAAATTGCTGCTCAAGAACCCACTGACTCAGATGAGAACTTTTCTATTAATGTGGCTAGGAGCAACAGGAGGCCAAATAAGCCAAGAGTGCATCCCAACTCAGCCCAGACCAAGCCTGACTGCCTGCTTTGTCCTTGCCATGGTGGCAGGGGAAGCGAGTGGGGGGAAAATGAGACAGTGTTAGGGGCTGAGACAGAAAACGCTACTAGGGTTCAGGATATCCCTCGCACACAGAATGGGAGATGGTTAAATACTCAGACAAGCGTTCGGCCCGTAGAGAGGAGGAGGACAGAAACCAGAGGTGGCAATTTAGTTACGAGGGAATTTCAGGAAGATTTCTCACCACAAGAGGTCACAGATATTTTGAGTAGATTCAGCCAAAGAGTAGGAGAACCATTAATATCTTGGATGGTAAGGCTCAGTGATCAAGGGGCCGGTGGAATATTAGTAGATAAGAGGGACTGTATGAGATTCATCGGTATCAGCCACGATCCTCTAGTTCAGCAAGCTTTTAGGGAACATCATCAGTGAGGAGATGATGCTAGCAGGACTACTCTGTTGGCATTAGCTGCTGCGGGATGCAATAAGAGATATACTAATGATTCTATGTGGCCCACTGAGCACAGACCCTGGTATTCACTTAAAGATTGTATCATGAGACTAAAGGAGGAGGTAATGAAGACTGCTATTATGACAGGAACTGCAGACAAATATTACAATGATCCCATAGGAATCCCTCATAGGAATTTAATAATTAGGACAGCTCCCCCTGCTTATAAACAACTAATTTTGAATCTGTTACTTGGGGAAGTAGGGAACCATCTTACAGAGGTGATAAATAAGATTTTACAGTTACATGACTTAGGAGACTGGGGAAGGGACAGATCTCCTCGAGAGAGAAGGGTGAACAGCCAGCAAACTTGGCGCCAAAATGGAGTGACAAGAAAAGAAATGTTCACTGCTCTATTGAGAGCAGGGGTAGGTTTTGAAATGATAGATGGCATTCCAACCAATGAATTGTACAGGATGTACCGAGATAAAGGACTCGATAACAGGAGAGATAGGGAAATAAGAACTGCTCCTGCAAATGCTACAGATGGTGAACCTTCATACCCAAGTGAATCACATGGCAGGGAATACTAGGAAACAGGCCAGGCCCCAGCCCAAATTAAGGAAATACGTAAGCTGGATTGCAGACCTCACATTAACTTGACCATATATTGGAAAAATGGGTCAAGTACAGTAACTAGGGCATTAATAGATACTGGGGCCGAGGCCACCCTTATCTGTGGGAATCCAGACAAATTCAGCCATGGAACTCCTATTACCATCACAGGACTAGGAGGGACTGAAATATCAGCCAGACAAGTTAAATTGATGATGAAAATTGGACAGTTGCCCAAGAAAGAATATAGTGTGGTTATTGTGCCTATTCCTGAATACATCATTGGAATAGACATTTTGAAGGGTATGACCTTAAATTTACCTGAAGGGAAATACCAATTTGCTGTGAGGAAAATAGGCATTAATGCAGTCTTAGTGGGGAAAATCAAGATGGATCCAATCACTTTGCCCGAACCTTCTGAAGTAATTACTTTGAGGCAATATCGTGTGCCAGGTGGGCAAGATGAAATTGCCAACACTATAAGAGAATGTGTTGAGGCAGGAGTGTTAGTCCCTACAACTACTCAATGGAACAACCCTGTCTGGCCAGTCCGAAAGTCAGATGGGACATGGAGGATGACAGTAGATTATAGACAGCTGAACAAAGTGACTCCTCCCTTGTATGCTGCTGTTCCAGACACGGTTACTTTAATAGAGAGAATACAAAAACCTGAAGGGACTTGGTATGCAGTTATTGATTTGGCCAATGCCTTCTTTATGATCCCAATAGACCCCAAGCAATGGAACCAGTTTGCTTTTACTTGGCAAGGCCGACAGTATACATTTACACGCCTGCCACAAGGATATATTCATAGCCCAACTATTTGCCACAGGATTGTAGCTGAGCATTTGGATGAATTAAAGCTACCTGGTGTACAGCTTACACATTACATAGATGACATCATGATACAGGGAAAGAATATAAAAGAAGTGGAGGAGAGTTTAGCATTATTAACTGACCATATGAAAAGCAAAGGATGGGAAATCAACCCCGCAAAGGTTCAGGGGCCAGCTCAAACTGTAAAATTCTTGGGGATACAGTGGAATAGAGGACTGCGAGAAATTCTCCCACAAGCTCGACAAAAAATTCAGGATTTTCCCACCCCTACTAATAAGAAAGAGGCCCAAAAGTTCATAGGGCTATTTGGTTATTGGAGACACCACATCCCACATTTGGGACAGATTTTAAAACCCTTGTATAAAGTCACCAGAAAGAAATATGAATTCGATTGGGGCCTTGAACAAAGTAGAGCTTTTGAGGAAGCAAAGGCTGCTATACAATTAGCTCTGGACTTATGGCCTATGCAAAATGGGCCAGTGGAGTTACAAGTGACTGTACAAGATGACTATGCAAATTGGAGTCTGTGGCAAAAACAACAGAGCCGAAGTGTACCTTTAGGCTTTTGGTCAAGGAAACTGCCCTCATCTGGAGTGCAGTATACACCTTTTGAGAAGCAGCTGTTAGCTGCATATTGGGCTTTAGTAGAAACTGAGCAACTAACCCTGGGTCATGAAGTGATATTAAGGCCTGGAATTCCAATTATGACTTGGGTAATGAGTACCCCAGCTTCTCACAGAATTGGACATGCACAAGAGGTGAGCATAATCAAATGGAAGTGGTATATTCAGAATAGGTCCAGAGCAGGCAAAAGTGGAGTTTCTGCTTTACATGAATCGGTGGTGAACATTGGCACTGAAAGAAATGAAAAACCCATTGAATCTAAGCAACAGATGGTGCCATCCTTAGTGAAATGGAATAATGGGTATGATGGACTAAGTGTAGAACAAAAGAAACATGCTTGGTTTACTGATGGGACAGCAAAATATTTAGGACAGAAGAGACATTGGAAAGCAGTAGCCTATAACCCCTGTACTAGGCGAACTCTGGAAAGTTCTGGGATAGGGGGAAGTAGCCAATATGCTGAACTGATGGCAGTACATCAGGCCATCAGAATGGAGAAGGGAGGACAGTGTCATATATTTACTGATTCATGGGCGGTAGCTAATGGATTAGCTACTTGGATGCCTATATGGAGGAATCAGAATTGGGAGATTCATGGCAAACAAGTAAAGAGTTATGGGAAAATATACGGGACATGTCTTTGGTTACGGATTTGTCAGTTTTTCATGTTGATGCTCACGCGACCCTGACCACACCAGAGCGTGAGTACAATGCACACGCGGATCGACTAGCAAAGATTGCCACTGAATGTATTGTCCCTACTCCAACTCCAACTGATGACTTAGCCTTAGCGAGATGGGTCCACCAGACCTCCGGCCATTTAGGGGTCCAGGCCACCCACCGATGGGCACAGGATCGAGGTATCAGTATCTCTCATGCGTTGTTAAAACAAATAACAGAGGGGTGTTGTATATGCCAATTAGAAAAAGAACGAACTCTTCCTAGGATAGTAACTGGAGAAATAGCAAGGGGAAAAGTTCCAGCCCAAATTTGGCAGATAGATTATATTGGCCCACTACCCCAGGATAAAGGATGTAAATATGTATGTACATGTGTTGACACCTATTCAGGTGTCCTAGTGGCTTGTCCTTATAAGGATGCAACTCAGAAAAACACCTGTAAAACCCTAGATATTGTAAGTTTATACTATGGAACCCCAATGCAGATTCAAAGTGACAATGGGTCACATTTCAAGAGCAAAGAAGTGAAAAGATATTGTGTGTTGAATAATATAGAATGGATATATCATATTCCATATTACCCACAAGCATCTGGGCTGTTTGAAAGAATGAATGGATTGTTGAAAGAACAGCTGAGAAAATTAAGCTCTAATAATTCATATCTACATTGGAAGGATAATTTGTCTATTGCCTTACGTAATTTGAATAATAGGCCCTTAGGGGGGAGTACACCTCTAGCCAGAATGATGACCCCAAATTTGCAGATTAGAGAACAGCAAACACGTGAGATCAAAAATATTGAATTTTGGACTGTGAGGGAAGATGTCCCCCTACCATGTCCAGGAACACCTGGTTCGGCAGGATATGATTTACATTGTATAGAGAATTTTAGGTTGAATAGGAAAGAGATAAGAAAAACCCCTACTGGAGTATGTATGAGAATCCCCAAGAATCATTTTGGACGGATATTACCTAAACCAGGATTAGCAGCTCAAGGAGTACATGTATTGGCTGGAGTGATAGACTCGAATTATCAAAAAGAAATTGTTGTGACACTCCAGAATTTGGGTGAAAAACCTGTACAATTTGGCAGGAATGATAGGATAGTTCAAGTGATTATTATCCCCTGTGAAAAAATACCCTTTGTGAAAACTGACCCTCCTCCCAGAATAACTACTAGAGGGGCAAAAGGGGCTTGCTCCATTGATAGAATAAAGTTGGGAGCTAAGGTATGGGTAAAACGGAAGCCAGATGATATTCCAAAGGCTGCAGAAGTCATAGCCCATGGGAAGAACAACACTGTAACAGTTGTCTCTTCAGGGGAAGATAATTACCAAATCGTACCCCTGAACCATATATTTTACCGTGAATAGGGCTATAATATTAGATTCACGGACCCCACAGGTATGGCTGATGCTGGTAATTGACACAAGCCACTCAGAGGGAAGGTGACTTTGTGTGATTAACGGATAAAAGCTTGTACATCTGGGGAAAGTCTGGGAGGACAATCCTAGTCTATCTAGGATGGGATCCTCCTGCTTTCCCTTGTACATCTGGGGAAAGGCTAGGAGGACAATCCTAGTCTATCTAGGATGGGATCCTCCTGGTTTCCCTTGTACATCTGGGGAAAGGCTGGGAGGACAATCCTGGTCTCCATCTAGGGTGGGATCTTCTTGGCTTAGTTTCCTCATTGTGTTCCGTTTAAAAAGAAACATTTCCCATCTGAGTTTGGCTCTGATATTGGATCTTTGCATAACTGAAATTTCAACTAAACTGGAGACGATTTTATTTAAAGGATAATAGCCCATACTTGCCTACTCTTTTTGTTTTCTGTTTTAGTTAACCTTGTCGCTAGTTCTGTCTCCTGCAGGTTTAAGCACCCTGCAGTTTCCGGTGACTGCCTAAGTACGTAGCATTCTTGGAATTCCTGCCAGCTCGCTAAAGAACTGAACTCTGGAATGGGACTCTTTGGGGCAGGGACACCTCTACATCCAATTTCAGCAAGAAGAAGCTATGGAAAATGAGACCTTCACCCATTACCCCAAGATTTTGAGCCCCAATTGTTTGAGGGGGGGAATGATGATAGTGTTCTGTGTACTTATTTTGTGTTATCCTTGCTATATTGTTTTATTGTTATGATATTATTGATCCTATGTAATGGATACAAAGATCTAGGGGTGGACATTTGAATTATTAATAATTATTTTGGGATGATTGATTGAACAGATTATCTGGCTGGGATCTAGGGGTGGATCACATTTGAATCGTAAACCAATATTTGGGAATGTCACTGAATGATATGTTTTGCTTTATTGTGAATGATATGTTTTAGTTTCCTGCATAATTGGATCACAATGTTCTAGGATATATAATTTAATTTGAATTGTGATTGGATTGTGCATCCTAGAACATTGTGAGGGGTGGAGTGTAGCCAGAATGGACTTTGTTTTCTTTGAATGGCTCAGCTTGCCTCATTGAGCTTCCCTTGATGCTGGGGCTTGCTCTTCCGGGGCAGGACCAGAGCTTCCTGTGTGATGAGTCGTGGCGCTGGCTGAGGGGAGGTGTGTTAACGTGGTCTACGCTGGGGGAGGGGCCAAGTCAAGAACGAATCGGCCCTGGTCGTTCAGGCGGCGCTTGATGATGTCAGAAACTCTATAAGAGGGGAGAGGACAGCTTGAAGATCCTCCTTTCCTTTTCCGGTTGGAGCCAGAGACGCCTACAGCCGAAGCTGAGCTGCCGGTAGCAGAGCTGACTAGAGGCTAGTGGGTAATCTTCCTACCGTAGAGGGGAAGCATGTATACGATTTTGCCTTATACCATCTCGCTTCTCTGTGGCCTCCTAGTTACTCTTGTGAGGCGGACTTATTGGGCCTGGAAGCTTTTGATGAAAATATCAAAATGGGGACGCTGGTTTGTGGGATTGTTACTGTGGAGTGTAAATACATGCTTTAGTTCTCCTGCCTTCTGCCTAGAGAATTCCTTATATCCTGCGGTTCCGGACCTTTTAGGCACATATGAGATTCTCTTTGAAATCATAAATTCTGCCTTCCTAATATATCATGATAATCATTTAAAATATGTTGTTGTAATGTACTAATATTTTAAAGTTTTGTGTCCATGTTTATCAGGAATATCGTTCTATTATTTTCTTTCTCGAGACTGTCTCCCTCTCATTTTGGGATTTATGTTTTTATGATACATGTTTGTATCATTGAAAGATTGGAAGGATGCCTGTTTTTAATATTATGGCAAATAGCACATATAGTACCAAAACAGCTGGAATGGCCTTATCATTTACACATCTTTACTTCCTTGGCTTTCTTCAAGCCTCAGATCAAATCTCACCTACAGATCCTTGCTCATTCCACCTAACTGAGCCTTTTCCTTCCTTCTGTTTCCCATATATCATGTATATACCTATTTAATTACATTCTGTCTCCACTATTAGATTTTAAGCTCCTTGAAATCATTGATGGTTTTTTATACTTCTGCTTTGCTTTCACAGAGATAAAGAAAAAGTGACCCATAGACAGAAAGACACACACACAAAGAGAATTATTCAAAGGGATGTCAGTAAATAATTGAAACAATTACTATTTGCAATAACTAATTTATTCCTCAGTTATGAACTTGAGAAGAAAGCCCATCATTAAAGTACAACTTTTCTTCATAGGTTACCTGTCCTTACAGTATTGGCATGGAGATGGGAGGCTCAAGCAGATGGTAACTCAAAATGTTTTCTTTCCTGGTTAATTATTTCTATTTGTTCTCTGACCCATTCATTATTTGGGATTTCACTGTTGTCTCCATTTAGTTTTCTGTCTTTTGTTTGTGGTCCCTGACCCAATGTCTGTTTTTATTACATTACACAAATTCTATAAAGGTCACCATTTAGTATTTCTGCCTTGTTACATTTCTTTCCAATATTTCTGTGCCCAAATTCATGGTCAGTTTTTCTAAAAGGACTATGAGGTGCTGAGATATATGCATAATCTTTGTTGTCCCATTTAGAAAATACTTAAGTTCTTTAGTTTTAAATTCTCCAGCATTTGATTCAGTTCTATTTTTCCATTTTGTTTACTTTCTGTCTGAGGATATTGAAGTCTCCTGTCCCTGTCGTGTTACCACCTATGTGATCTTGTAGTTCAGTTAATATTTGCTTTGTGAATTTGTATGCTAAGGTATTTGAAGCATATAAGCTTATTACTGATATTTTGTCTATGGTTCCTTTCAGCATAATAGAGTGTTCTTATTTATCCTTTTAAAATTTTGAATCTGTTTTTAGCTTTGTCAGATACCATGATTGCAATATCTGCTTTTTAGGATTCACTTGATGCATAGTAAACTTTTCCCCATCCCATCAATTTTATTTTGTGCATGTCTTTGTTTTTCCGATGTGTTTCTTGTAAGCATAGATTGTAGTCTTGTTTTCTTATCAAATACGTCCTTTTAAAAACTGAATTGTTTAATCCATTCACATTTAAAACTTTAAAAGTTAGGTTTATTTTTTTCCATTTGCCTCTGACAGATTTAAAATTTTTTTTTCCTCTCTTCTGCTGTAAACATAGTCCTATGTCTCTTCAGTTACTTTAGCTTAATCTTTTTTAAAGTGGCTCTGTTCCCACTGGCAATCTTCTCTTCACCCCATCTCCCATTTGTTACCCCTTTACCTTTTTTTAAATTATAAATTCAATTTTCTTTCCTGCTTTTAACTGTTTAATCCTTCCTTTCTTTTTCCCTCTTAGTCAAGTCGATTTACCTTTCCTTTGTTCCCCTTAAACTATTCCTGCTCATTAGTTTTTTAAATTCATATTTTGCACCTCTTTTCAGGAGGATTTCTCTTACTCTCTTATTCATTCTCTCTCTCTATTCTAATCCTCCACTTCCTGGTTCATGAACACTATAATAGTCTCTCTCTATTCTCCATATTCCTCATGAAATGAAAATTTTTCAGGTATCCAATTCGGGCTTTCCCTTCTCGGCAGTTTCTGACAATTCCTTGTAGAGCTTTCCCTGGGGATTCTCCTTCCCCAAGTTACCTCACTCTCAGAACAACACCAATTCCTTCAGGTGACAGAGAAGACAATGTCTTATTCAAAGGAAATTCTTTGTTTGGGATTTCACCCTAATTAATGAGGTAAAACTCAGGAAAAAGAGCATTAAAAGGAGTTTATTAAAAGTGCATATGTGGTACCTGAGTAGCCAGCTATTGCTTAAAAAACCCTGCCCCCAGCCTCTAACTACAAACCCCAGTCTGCATAAAAAAACAGACTGAGTTCCTGCCATTTGGTGAGTGTCCTGGGCCCCTAAGACTCTTCCAAGGAACATAAGCTAATTACCAGGATGGAAGCCTTGGCCCTAGACATTATCTTGAATTATATGACTTTTGCCTTATCTTGAGCCTTCCTAGCTTCAAGAGTTATGGCAAAAGTTGGAGACAGAGATCCTGGGTTGTAATTCCAATTGACACTTTGTCAACTATCTGATATGTTGTATTTACAATCTATTCAGGAGGTTCCTCTAAGGTATCATGGTCATAAAAAGTGAAATAACACAGGCTTGCTGAGTCTGCAAAGTAACATATGTAAACTTCAAGAGATAATTAACCACTGAACCTGTATTCTCTATATAAACTACCCTTTCTCTTCAAACGGGGCCGTTTTGATTTGGGAGACTCTATTTCCCCAAACGGTCGCCGGCTAATAAACTTCTCCATTCAAAATTTAAACTCTTGTGGTGTGTCTTGCTCGCTGTCGGTATAACACATATAGGGAATAACATGTTGACTAGCTGATCACTAAGACATCAGCCAAGAATTTAAGATGGAGCCAGCTTTTATTGATAACTTTAATAACAAGATAAAGACATTTCAGATAGGTCTGCATTAGCAAAAGGGGATGGGACATTGCACCTCAGCTCCTCCCCAACTGCCAGGACATGCAGGCTAACAGGTAGTAGGTGACTAGATATGTGAGGGATAGCAGGTGATAATACAAAAGCTGCAGACGGGCTGATGCCTCCCCCAAAAGTGATTGACAAGCAGGACTTTCTATAATCCCCCCATTTGGTGCTAAACATATATATGGAACAGCAGCACAACTGGTTTCACCTCACTCTTTTATCCTCAACTGCATCATCTTGCTCTCTGCTGCTCATGCCGCATCATTTTGAGCAAGCATCTGTGGCTATAAGCCAGGGGACTTAAACTTATAAAAGGAAACAAGTGTACTGTAGCCATGAGTATCACAAATCATAATCCCATGTTTCCATCAATGTCATAAAGTCAAATAATCTTAGGTATGGAATCATAATCTCATGTATCCCCCAAGGACATAAACCTTCTTAAATAAGTTCTATATATAAAGTAAAGCAGGTTACACATCAAGTCATTTAGAGAGCTCGCCCTGTGCTAATTTTAGAGGAGAGATTTATATATCAACAAAGTCACCAAGAAAATTCAGTAAATATAAATACCATGAATCAAAAGACCAAAGTAATACAATAGTGATTAATGTGAAATAACATCAATTTTCCTTGTAACCCACTCCCAATGTTCACTTAATCAACACATTTTATCTTGAGTCCCAGATAATGTCTTCCCTTGGTCTTTCAGGAATAGGCCTCATTCCGAGGGCAACTCTGAAGTGGCCTCTTTCCAGTGGGTTTGCATCTCTGATTCCAAGGCACTTGAAGAGATTCCTAGGTAATCCTACTCAAATCTGTCTGTAACCAGGCTCAATATAATTTAGTATAACCTCTTAAATGTGATTTTTCCAATAACCAATTCATGTGGTAAAAAAAAACTGCTCAAGTCTTATGATTCTGGTCTTATTAACAATGGAGCTATGAGAACATCAAATTAGGAACCCAGAAACTCCAGAAACTCCCAGTTATTACATACCACTTGGTGTTTCTTTTTCTTTACAATTATCAATGCAATTTTATATATAAGGTCCTGAACCCAATTTTTAGAATTTATTATTATAACACATTCAAGGTCTGTATATATAATCGTCTGATCTTCTTGCTTTCTCAAATTTTCCATGCCTGGTAATTCCCCTCAAGCAGGAGGAGACATTTTAAGGATCTTATCCTATACATGAATTCATAGCTATCAGCACTCATTGTAAGTAGATGCTTATCAAGAGGTTAAACAAATGAATTTGCTTAAAACATACTTATTTAGCATTGCAATGACAAACTTCCACTGTTCAAATTCTCTGACAAGAAATTTGCTATAAGAGGAAGAAGGAGAGACTAGGTAGAACAGCATCAAAACTAGTCCTCTAGGCCTAAGTCTAAGGGCACAGAATGACTCCAGAAATGCATATCAGAATAACGCATCCTTAGCTGTGTTTGATTTCAGCTAAGTTGTAGTTAAATTTTAAGAAAAGTGAATCATGCAATGTAAGGTATGATTGAATTTTGTTTCCACAGAGATTATATGAAAATAAGATTTGAAGCCATACTAATTATAGTTAATTATAGGAAATGAAATTGCTTTTGAAGCAGTTGAGGAGTTTGGCCCCTTGAAAATCAGCATATCTATGAGGCAGACTCCTCTCTTTGTTCCAAGAAGGCCTGTCCCAGTATCTCAAAAGAACTGCCAGGCCAGGTGTCAATCACAAAAGGATAAGACTCAAACTAGACTCAGTATTAGAAGATGGGTTCTTTTATCATTGATATCCTGGGTTTGAATCTTCAAACTCATGGTTTTTGTCAATTCCCTTTAGCAATTGAGAGGGATCCTTTCTCATGCTATCTGATGCAGAAAAATGGAAAGGAAGCTAAAAATATAAAGAAAGGGGTCTATGTGGATGAGAAGAGAAAAGGGGATTGAGGTGTGGAGGTGAAGGGATATGATCAAGGGGTGGGGTTTAGTGAACCCTGAAATGCTGACCAATGGGGTTCGAGGCACGAAATTCGAATCTGGATGTATTATAAAGAGAGCTTTGTACCTAGCTAAGTGTTCTTGTGCCAGCCAAGTCACCCCATCAAATAATGACATGAAATAAAAATTTTTTTTTCTAAATTCACACATGGCCAGGTAAAATTCTTAGTATTTCTAACGTGCAACAAAGTTCCACCTCATACAAAGAGTATCACAACCAGTCAAGCTCAGGATTGTCCAGGTAGGAAACAAACCTATTCAAAAAAGAATAGCACCATGGGGAAACTGAGTCAATAGAATCCTCCCTTTGACCATGCCAAGGTCATTCCCTCAACTTTTTTTCAGGCCGAGATATCCATTAATAGCAGTTCCCAGACTGTACTCCCTTTGGGCAGTGCATGGCATCCCCCTTGAATGGTGAACTATTAGCCTCATGACAATATATATAATCATACCAGAAATCCAAATTTAGGATAACATCAGATTACAATCCCATGAGATTTTACCTCAAATCGCAAATTTCGTTAATCAAAGCTTAGGGCTAGATACAGCTGTTACTATTGTTCTCATGGTGTTGCAATAGTAAAAAGTTTACCAGGCCTTTAAAAATTTATTAAACACTCTTTCCTTCTTTTTCTTCTCCTCCTTGAGTTTAAACTCATCCAGGTGTAAAAATTAATCCTTACAAATGAAGAAAATAATTACATTCTGGAATTTCACAGAGAGAGTGAATATAAGAGAGTTTACTCAAAAACCCAGAAAAACACTGGTCAATTGCTGTCAACCTCCAGACTAACAGTTAACTAGCTCTTAACGTATTCTATATTCGCCCCTTAAAGCAAAAATAAATCTTTAAGATTGGAATTTGTTGAGATTAAGTTGGGTAAAGTTGCAACTTCAGTATATACTATTCCAGGCATAATTCCATAATCTTCACAAGTAATAGGCAAATAACTTTAGATGAAACTCACTCTTTATTATAAGCAGGCTTGAATATTTCTCCCTCATTTTTGGAAGAGTTATAAGAGGGGATCACATTTTCGCAGAAAACCAGTTCATCGTTCAGGAATTTCACAACATGAGCAAGTTCTTTCATGGGGCTGATAAGATTTTATGAGGTCGCCCAAGCAGACAATCTCAAAAAATCTCGGAAGTTTACAAATAAAAAGATTTTACGAGGTATTTTCTTTACACCTTTTCCCATGCAGTAAGGAATTATCAATTTTCCCTTTCAAAATATACTCAACTGTATACTTGATAGATTTTTACATTATTACAATAACTGCTAATGACATCATAATTTCAAAGTAACTAGATCAAAAGAAATTTTCAGCATGTCTCATACAATATTTTCCCAGCATCCACAACAAAAGTAAATTTAAATCATAATAACAATATAAATACTATTATGGATTCTTAAAACATAACAGAATTTGGAGGTACATTTATCTGAATGCCAGTTTGTCTGAATGCATCTCTGATTCCTTTTACATAGAAATCCCTTTATTTGATCACTTTTGGCATTTTACACTGATCATATCTAAAACCTGGTATAAAGGTATGAAGCATGGAACTGTTGCAGCTGATTAAAGAAATAATAATTTTAACAATAGTTAACATTTATATAGTGCTTGTCATATTCCAGGCATTGTGTTAAGCACTTTACAATCATATAACCCTTACAAAAACCCTAGGAGGTGGGTGCTATTATTTCATTTCCCCTTTTACAGATGGGGAAACTGAGGTAAACAGAAGTGAAGTCACATAGTCAATAAATTTTTGAGGCTAGATTAGTTGCTGAGATTGGATTTTTTTGACTCAGGTTTTCCTGATCCATGCATTTTCTAGCATTTTTTTCTTCTGCCTTAATGCCAAATAATAAATGCATTTTTACATTTTACCACTATTATCCTGATGGGGAACACATTTCACTATGAGACCACAAGATGATTTAGTTTCAGTGCCAAATCAAATCTGGATTTATAATCACTAATGGTAAAATATAAATCTCAATTTGTCCAAGGGCCATTTACTGCTAGCCCTTCAAATTATAGGGCCAGCTACTTTCATTTGGTCTACTGCCAAACATTTAAAGCGACAGTCTTGTATTTTCTCCCTTCTTTTAGGATCCGTGAAACTTTTCTGAAACACAGAAATTGCAAACATAACCTCTATTACACAGTAATGAAATAATCAATGAATATTACTCACATAAGGACTAAAATATATCCTGCTAATGGTTTGCTATCTCCAAGTAATTCAATGCTGCATATACATTTCTATATTTTCCATATCATCTTGAGTAAGCAAATAAAGTTTCTCACATCCTCATTCTCTGAGTGAGATAAGACCCTTCCCCACTTCTCTTTCCAAATTTCAAGCCCTTTATTGACACTGTCAAACCTTTCAGATTATTTGAACCCCAATAATCCAAACTGCTTTTGCTCTATTCTAAAAAAAAATCCCCTTTTCCTGCCTCAGCAGCTTCAAAAATCTTTATTGTCTGTGGTGACAGAAAGTCTGCAGCCAGGGCTGTGGGCTAGAGACATTTACATCTCTAAGTGACTCTACCTTGTCAATTAATTATTTAACTGAGAACTTCTTTTCTTTGATATGGAGATCATAAACTGCAGCTCTGAATTGTTACCTAAACTTTCTCTCTCTCTTGTTCAAGTTAATCAGAAGCTTGCTTAAACAAGTTAGCTTAAAGAAAATAAATCTATACTAATTTTTATTTCACCTAGTCTGTTTGCCTCCTTTAACCAAACTCACAGGTTGACAACACTATTAGTGCAAATGAGACTACAGCTTTTCTTAACTTCCTAACTATTTCCTCTTAGTCCTAACTTGGTTAAACTTGATCTCCTCCTTTCCTTCAAGCTGAGATTAAAGCCCTTTACAACTGCACCTGTCTTGCTTCTTTTATATTCTGACTAAATACTTCCCTTACCAATCATATCCCAGGCTGTCTCTAGAAGTAATATTCCTGAATTTTTTCTTCATCTCTTTCACTTTGACCAGTCAGAAATTGAGAGATTCCCCCCTTTTTGTTTATGTTTAAAAGCCTTGAAAGTTCTACTTTAGCCTTCCCAAAAGGTATTCCTAGTACCTTGTCACCTCCACCAATTGCTGTTTTCAAAGCCTCTCTCTACAGCACTGAAAACCCAATTTGCCTAGCCTAGAGATCTTCAAATCACATTTAGAATGTGTATCTGACTGAGTTCAATACTTAAGGGCCCATCCTTTATTTGGTCAAAATATGTTTTCCCCCCATAATTTCCCCAGCTCTTAACCATCTTTATTGCTCAGTTGTGGACCTATCAGGCTGTATGTTTTCTAAGCTATTACAACTAGCCTACCCTGGAGTTCCCAAAGGCTCACTCCTCCCACTCCCTTTATGAATACTGGTATTCCCATGCAAATGCAGACAAGGCCATTTACTTACCTGCCTCTTCCAGGTAAGCCTTTTGACTTTCCTTCTGTCTTCCCTTCTTGGTGCACAAATGAAAAAAAAATGTCAGAATTTGATTTGGGAACTTGTTTCTCCATTTTCCATCCTGAGTTTTGGGGACCCAAATTCTCAGCTACTTCAAAGCTTAATTGCTGGAGTGGGCCAGCTATCAGGCAGATTGCTGGTTCCAGGGGTGGGGTTGCCCCACCCACAGTGATAACCATGAGTGAAAACCCTCAAAAAATTCTAGGTGGTTCTCCATTTCTTAAAAGGAAAACTCTTTGGGCTTTTGCCCTGATTAAGGAGGGAAAATTCAGGAAAAAGACAATTAAAAGTTTATTAAAAGCACATCAAGGTAACAATACATTGAAAAGCTGATCACTAGAGATGGAGCCAGCTTTTATTGATAACTTTCCTATGAGACAAAGTTAATTCGAATATGTCCATATCAGCAAAAGGGGATGGGACATTGCATCTCTGCCTTACTCTAACTGATGGTAGGTGCTAGATAACAGGTAGTAGGTGACCTAACACTCCAGGGATAGCAGGAAATACAAAAGCTGAAGGCTGGCTGATGCCTCCCCCAACAAAGTCTCCCTTAACAGAGCCTCTCCAACCGTGACTGACAAGTAGGATTATAGACATATTAAAAATATGTTCTAAATCACTATTGATTAGAGAAATGCAAATTAAAACAACTGTGAGTTACTATCTCATACCTATCAGACTGGCTAATGTGACAGAAAAGGAAAATGACAAATGTTGGAAGGGACATGGGAAAATAGGGACATTAAAACACTGTTGGTGGAATTGTGAACTGATCCAGCCATTCTGGAGAACAACTTGGAACTATTCCAGAAGGGCTATAAAACTGTACATACCCTTTGACACAGGAATACTACTACCAGGTCTGTATCCCAAAGAAATTAAAAAAGGGGGGGAGGGTGAGGAAGGAACTCTTTGTACAAAAAAATATTTATAGCAGCCCTTTTTGTGATGGTAAAGAATTGGAAATTGAGGGAATTTCTATCAATGAGGGAAGGTTGAACAAGTTGAGATATATGATTGTAATGGAATACTACTGTGCTATAAGAAATCTAAAATAGGGTGCTTTTATAAAAATCTTGAAAGATTTACATGAACTGATGCAAAGTGAAGTGAGCAAAACCAGGAGATCATTGTTGTGAACTAATCCAAACAATCTGGAGAGCAATTCTGAACTATGTCCAAAGGGCTATAAAACTGTGCCTACCCTTTGACACAGGAATACCACTACTAGATCTGTATTCCAAAGAGAATTAAAAAACACAGAAAAGGAACTATATGTACAAAAATATTCATACCAGTTCTTCTGGCAGTGGCAAAGAACTGGAAATTCAGGAGATTTCTATCAACTGGGGAAGGCTGAACAAGTTGTGGTATGTGTTGTAATGGAATCCTGCTGTGCCATAAGAAATTTAAAAGAGGATGTTTTCAGAAAAAACCAGAAAGACTTATATGAACTGAAGCAAGGTGAAGTGAGCAAAACCAGGAGAACAGTGTACAGAGTAACAGCAATATTATATGATGATCAACTGTGAATAACTTAATGAATGTCAGCAGTACAATTATATAAGACAATTCCAAAGGATTCATGATGAAAAATGCTATCCATCTCCAAAGAAAGAAATGATGGAGTTGGAATGCAGATCGAAGCATGTTATTTTTCCTTTTTAAATGTTTTTGTCTGTTTTCTTTCACAACATGAGTAATATGGAAATATGTTTTGCATGACTGACATTATAATCTATGTCAAATTGCCTACCTCCTAGAAGGAGGTAGGGGATGGAATGAGAAAGGGAACTAGGAACTCAAAACTTTAAAAGATGCATGTTAAAAATTGTTTTTACTTGGAATTAGGAAAAATAAAATATTATCAAAAAAGAAATGAAGAGCAGGATGGTCCCAGAAAAACCTAGAAAGACTTCTATGAACTGATACAAAGTGAAATGAGTAGAACCAGGAGAATATTATACACAGTAACAGCAATATGCTATGATGAACAACTATGAATGACTTAGCAATTCTGATAAATATAATGATCCAAGAAAATTCCAAAAGACCCATGATGAAAAATGCTATCCAACTCCAGAGAAAGAACTGATGGAGCCTAAATGCAGATAAAATCATAACATTTTGACTTTATTTTTCTTGCTTTATTTTTGCAACATGACTAATATAGAAATATGTTTTGCAAAATTTCACATGTATAATTGGTGTCGTGTTTTTTTGTGATCACAATGGATGAGGGAAAAGTGTGAAAGAGAGAATGCAGAACTCAAACTTTTTAAAAAAATGTCTAAATTAAATAAATAATAAAGAAAAACAAGAATGAAATGAAGCACAGGAGGAAAAGTGATGGTGGACAGCAGAATGTCTTAGAGACTTGGATATGGAAATAGGAAAGCACAATCAGGAATCCCACCTGAGCCATTTATGAGATGTGTCATCCTGGCAAAATCCTATTTCATGTCTTAGCATCACTTAATTCTTCTGCCAACTGGACTACAAAGAGCATCAAAATCAGAAGTCTGCTACTGAGTCAGAGGGGAAAACATACATACACTGTATTCCATAAATGATATTTGTTGTAGCTGTTTCTGTTTTTGTAGCTGAAGATATAATTGTGGTTTTTGTTGCTGTTGTTCTTATGATTAATCCTGAACAGAAAGGAGAAGTCCTGGCATGCCAGAAACACAAGAATGGGATCTGTCCATTACATTATGGCACAGCATTTAATCAAAGCCAAACACCTCCAATGGCTACCTTCATCCATTTCTCCCAAAAGAAAAAGGAATTGAAGAGACTTACCTTTCAAAAGGAAGAGGGATGGTTACATGAAGACATTTGTAAAGAAGAGGATAACTCCTCAAATCTTCCAGGATATAAAAATCCTAAGAATAAGAATTGTAGAAGGATGTGATGCCATTGGGGGTTAGAGGAAAAGATATGGCAAGACTGACTGGGACTAAGAGGAAAAGAGTTGGAAAGACTGACTGTGTGGGTGGCCCTGTGCATCTTCCAACTGTCTGCTATCCCAACTAATCACAATTTATGTTCCTGCAGATTCCTTTGGATGGAGCCAGGGGAACAGAAGCTACAAAGAAGAAGAAAATGTGACCAACATGGAGAAATGGCTCTGTCTACTGGCCTCCATCTGGGGTCTCCCAAGCAGAGGGTCTAATGCAGGTATCAATCATAGACACTGAATAAGGCCTTGGCAAAGCCAGAGAGCCTCCCTCTCCTCACCCATCTGTCTGTCAAGTAAAGGGCCCCTGAAAAATTCTGTAATTCTAGCTATGTGGACACTGAATTTTTAGGGAAGTCAGGATGGCAAGAATGAATGCCTATGTGGTGGTGATGGTGGGGAGGAGGGAAGAAATTAATGGCTGATCAGCAGGGACCCAAATCATTGAAGTCACATCCTGACCTGCATGGCCAGGAAGCCTGGACTTCACATCTCACCCCATCCACTCAGCAGTCATGTCAAGAGCGCCAGGTCATGTGACCCCACTCCTCCTCAGCTCTCTGACCTGCAAAATCAGAGCAAGAAAATCCCCAATCTCACAGTTTGCTCTGATGCTCAAAATGCACAGCAATTGTAGAACTTGTTACATACAAAGGAGTGTTTCTTTTTCTTATTATAGACGTTTGTGAGCATTTCCAAGGAAAGATGTGTCAGGAGTGTAGGGGAACTATTTCAAAAGTCTGTCAGGAGGAAACTCCCTGGCTTTCCCTGACTTAGGCCCCCAGACCTAAGCTATTCAAATTTCTGAACAAATGCAAATCTGGAAACTCACCTTCGAAAAGAAACAGTGACCTTGTCAAAATGAAATTTGTCCACCAGGGGAAGATTGCTCAGCTCCTTCTGGGAATAATCCTAGAACCAATCGACAGAGAAAGAAGGTTAAACTTAAGACATTGAGAAGCCAAAAGAAGGAGAATATGACATTTGGGAGAGGCCCCAGAATCTGATCTGAGCCTGCAAGAACTTTTGCCCCAAGAAATGTCCACTTATTTTGCCACCCTTGAGTACATTTAGAATGAAGGAAAATGAAATGGCATCAGGGAAATGCAAAAGGGAGAGGAAAAATACACCCATGTCCATCACTTTGTTGTCAACATATCAATACCTGGGTTCTTGGGGAAAATGAACACCCAAGCAAGCCAAGGATGATGGCATGGTGAGAGGAAATGAAGCAGTATGGGAACAGAAATGATGGCAGATGGCCAAATGTCTTAGACCTTGGACTCGGAGCTAGGAAGGCCCGACTAGCAATCCCACCTCAGCCACATATCAGGTGTGTCCTCTGGCCTGAGTAACTTCCCATGTCTTAGCATCACTTAATTCCTCTGTCAATTGGACTAAAAAGAGCATTAGAATCAGAGGTCTGTTGTTGGCTCAAAGGAGATAACATACACACACTGTACTCCTTCGATGATATTTGCAGTGCTTGTTGCTGATTTGGTAGTTGAAATTATTATAGCCCTTTTTTCTGTTCTTATTGTGATTAATCCTGAACAGGAAGGAAAAGATCTGGCAGGGCTGCAGTGGAAGAAAGCAATCTGTCCAGCACATTATGGCAGACCCTTTAGGCAAGGCCCAATGCCTTGCCCAAGGGCAACCATCATCCATTTTTTCAAAAGAAAGAACTGAAGAGACTTACATTTACATTTAGAAGAGGGATTGTTACCTGAGGACATTTGTGAATGAGGGGGCCACTTCTCAAATCTTCCAGGGTATCTCCCTCCTAGGAAGGAAAAGTGCAGAAATGATGTGAAGCCAAAGGGGCAAGACTGAATGCATGAGAGGCCCTGCACATGGTCCCAACTATCTGGGATCCCAAGTACTTGCAATTGTTTGTCCTGCTGACTCCATTAGATGGAGCCAAAAGAATGGGAATGCCAAAAAAGAAAAAAATATGACTGAGGGTAGAGGCATACTCAGGGTAATGTGCAGTGGCAACCATCTGGAGTCAGCCAAGCAGGGGACCTGATGCATATATCAGACACATTCTGTCAATTAGACATTTGAAAACCCTGGGGTCTCACTTCCCTCAATTATCTGCTATGGAGCTTTCAAGGAAAGGACCTGTGAAAAGGCCTATAGGTCTGCCTATGTGGACCCTGAATTTTTAGGGTAATGTTGAGTGGTAATGTTGAGTGGTAAGAATGAATCCATATGTGGTAGTGGGGGAGGGAGAAATGAATAGCTGACCAGCAGGGGCCCAAACTAAGAGGCCACATCCTGACCTGCAGGGTCAAGAAGCTGGGACTTCACATCTCACCTCATCCACTCACCAGCCATGTCAAGAGCACCGAGTCATGTGACCTCACTCTTCCTCAGCTCTCTGACCTGCAAAAATCAGAGCAAGAAAACCACCAATCCCACAGTTTGTTCTGAGGTTCAACAGGCATACCAAATGTAGAGCTTGGTGTTGATATAAAATAGTATAATATTTTTCACATTTTTAATTTCAAGTAGACCCAGAGCCTGATTTAATGAGTAACTGGATGAAGATCCAGGACCTGGGCTTCTTTATTTTCTCTAAAAGTTTGCTCAGGTAATAAATACCCTTACCTCTGTCAACAAGCCCAGATTAGACTGACCTAAGGACATTACCCTAACCCCAAGAAAGATTACCTTGCTTAATATTCTACAGGTATATACTATGTTATGGAATGTAATGAGACACAGAGATGCTGGGCTGTAGTTTCAACTGACTTTTGTCAACATCCTTTACAACTCTATTCCATTAAGGAAAATCCTCTTCTTGTATCATGGTTAAACATACATGGGGGTCATAAAAATGAGGTCATACAGGCTTGTTAGCTCTGCTAAAATAACGTATATAAGTTTTCTCATTGCTTTGTTCAGGCAGCCAGAGTTTATGCTCTGACTCCTTGTACGTACAAGTAAGCTAACTCCGCTATGCTTTAAGGGAAAATAATAAACAACATGGATTTTTCTATCACCTAGCTCTGTTGTTTCCTTCAACCAAATTTTGAGGTTTAACAGTTAATACAAGGAAGTGCTTCTTTTTCTTATTACTGATAGAGTACTTGTAAGGAAAGGTGTGTCAGGAGTGCAGGGGAACTATTTCAAAGGACCATTCTGGGATAAACTACCTGGCTTTCCCTGACTTAGGCCCCCAGACCTAACTTACTCAAATTTCTGAAACAAAAGCAAATCTGGAAACTCACCTTTGAAAAGAAACAGTGACCTTGTCAAAACGAAATTTGTCCACAGAGGGAAGGTTCCTCAGCTCTTCCAGGGAATAAACCTAGAATCAATCAACAGAAAAATAAGGTCAGCCTTAAGGCATTGAGAGGCTAAAAGAAGGAGAATCTGACTTCGTAGGGAGGCCTCAGAATCTGATCTGAGCCTGCAAGAACTTTTGCCCCTGGAAATGAGCAGTTATTTTGCCACTCTTCTGTACACATAGGATGAAGAAAAATGAAATGGCATCAGGGAAATACAAAAAAGCAGGGGAAAAATATATATCTTCTCAAGTCCATCACTTAGCACCATTTAATTTCTAGACTACAAAGAGCATGAGAATCAGAGGTCTGTTGTTGGCTCAAAGGAGATAGTACACATACATTCTATTCTATAAAAGATATTTGTGGTGGCTGTTTCTGTTTCTGTATTTAGAGGTATTATTATCGTCATTTTTGTTGTATTTGTTATTGTGATTAATCATGAACAGAGAGGAAAATGCTTGGTACACCTGGAGCGCAAGATTGGTATTTGTCCATCACGTTAGGTAGTGCAAGAACGGTATTTGTCCATCACGTTAGGGGAGAGCCTGTAGTCTGGGCCAAATTCCACTCCCAAAGTCAATCATCATCCATTCCTCACCCCCAAAAAGAGGAATTAAAGAGATTCACCTTTCAAAAAGAAGTGGGATGGTTGCGATAGTGAACCTGAGGGTGTCTTCTGAAATTTTCCAGGTTAACACAGTCCTTGGAATGGGAAGTACAGAACTGAAGTGAAGCCTCTGGAACTTAGAGGAAAAGAGATGGCAAAACTGACTGCACATTGTCCCAACTTTGTGATATCCCAACTATTTTCAATTTATTTTCCTGCGGCCTCCATTCGATGGAGTCAAGCGAAGGGAAATGCCATTGAAGAATCAAATCTGACCAAGGTAGAGGCACACTCAAGGTAATATCCAGGAGGCTGCCTCTGGAGTTAGCCAAGCAGGGGACCTGATGGTCACATCTATCACATCTATGTGATTGGACACATTCTATCAATTAGACCTTTGAAAATCTCATGGGCCTCATATCCCTCACTTGTCTGATAAGGAGCTTTCAAGCAAAAGGCCCCTGAAAAGGCCTATAGTTCCAGCTCTATGGACCTTGAATTTTTAGGATAATGTAAGATGGCAAGAATGAATACATATGTGGCAGAGAAGGAAAAATGAATGGCTGACCAGCAGGGGCCCAAATCACTAAGAGGCCACATCCTGACTTGCCAGTCAGGAAGCCTGGACTTCACATCTCACCCCATCCACTCACCAGTCATGTCAAGAGGGCCTCACTCCTTCTCAGCTCTCTGACCTGCAAAAGTAAAGCAAGAAAACTACCAATATCAGTTTGCTTTGAGGTTCAAAGGGCACACAAAAAGTAGAGCTTGTTGCATACAAGGGAGTGCTTCTTTTATTACTGAGGTACATGAGCACTGGCAAGGAAAGATGTGTCAGGAGTGCAGGGGAATTATTTCAAAGGTCCACCTTGGGGGCAAACTCTCTGACTTTCCCCTGACTTAGGCCCCCAGACCTAAGCTATTCAAATTGCTGAAACAAATGTAAATCTGGAAACTCACCTTTGAAAAGAAACAATGACCTTGTCAAAATGAAATCTGTCCACAAAGGGAAGATTGTTCTTCCTGGGAATAATCCTAGAACCAATTAACAGAGAAATGAGGTTAACCTTAAGGCCTTAAGAGGCCAAAAGAAGGAGAAAATGACTTTGTGGGGAGGCCCCAGAATCTGATCTGAGCCTGCAAGAACTTTTTCCCCAGGAAACTTTTGCCCCTTGAATACAAGTAGGATGAGGAAAAATGAAATGGCATCAGAGAAATACAAAAAAGGAGGGGAAAATATGCCCATGTCCATCAGTTTGGCATTAACCGATCAGAACTTGGGGTCTTGGGGCAGATGAATGCCCAAGTAAGCCAAGGATGATGGTATGGTGAAAAAAAAGTGAAGTATGGAAACAGACATAATGGCCAAATGTCTTAGAGCCTTGGACTTGGAGCCAGGAAGGCCCGACTAGCAATCCCACCTCAGCCACATATGAAGTGTTTCCTCCTGGCCTGAGTAACTTCCCATGTCTTAGCATCACTTAATTCCTCTGTCAATTGGACTACAAAGAGCATTGGAATCAGAGGTCTGCTGCTGGGTCAAGGTGATAACATACACACACTGTATTCCTTCAATGATATCTGCTGTGCTCGTTTCTGATTTGGTAGTTGAAATTATTATTCTAGCCCTTTTTGTTGCTGTTCTTATTGTGATTAATCCTGAACAGAAGGGGAAAGACCTGGCACACCTGGAATGGGAACAATAAGAAAGAATAAAATGTGAGCGAGGTAGAGGCACACTTACGGCAGTGTCCAGTGGCCAGCATCTGGAGTCTGCCAAGCAGGGGACCTAATGCATACGTCAGACACATTCTTTCAATTCGGCCTTGGAAAATCCCATGGCCTCGTTTTTCTCAGTTGTCTGACAAGGGGCTTCAAAACTGAAGATCTTTAGAAAGGCCTGTACTTCTAGCTATGTGGACCATGAATTTTTAGGGAAGTCAAGCATGGCAAGAATGAATACATATGTGGCGGGGGAGGAAAAACGATGCTTGACAGGCAGCATTCCAAATCGCTTGGTGGTGAAAACCTGATCTGTAGGATCAGGAAGCCTGGACTTTACCTCCCAACTCATCCACTTACCAGACTTGTCAAGGTAACCAAGTCATTAAACCTGTGTTATCCTCTGGTCTCTCCCCTGCAACATTGGGATAAGAAAATTACTAATCTCAGTTTGCTCGGAGTCCAAAAAGTGACCCAAAATGTACAGCTTTCTTTATAGAAGCAAGTTATCCTTTTTACTGGTAGAAATGTTTCTTTGCACTTGCAAAGAAAGATGCCTCAGGAGTGCAGTGAACCATTTCATTGGCCCATCAGGAGGCACTGGCCCAGCGTTGCTCTGACTGATGCCCCCACCCCCATCCTCTATAAATTTCTTAAGCAAATTCAATTCTGGAAACTCACCTTTCTGAAATAACAGTGAGCTTTTCAAAATGAAATTTGTCCAGAAAAGCGAGATTGCACAGCTCTTCACTGGAATATTCCTAGGACCCACAAATGGAGAAATCATGTTAACTTTAAGGGACTCGCAGGCAAAAAGACGGAGAACCTGAAGGCGACTCACTTTCCAAAGGTAAAGGTTCCAGTTGTGCACAGGATTTAGACTGCTAAGCTCTTCCTAGGAGTACTCCTAAGGATGAAGAAATGCAGGCATAATGTTAACCATAGGGGACTCAGAGAAAAATAAAGACAGAGAAATTGATCATGGTTGACCCTTGACTCCAACCCAGACCTATGACATCCTTTGCCACATGCAATGTCTATTTTTCCTCCTTATATTCAACACAGCCATGAAAGAGGAGAATGAAAAGGCACAAAGAACAAGAAAAACAAGTTGAAGGAAAATTAAATACAGTGGTCATAGTGTCCTTTGAGGGAAGGTGGCAAGGGACTAGGCATGTTCCTCTGCCCCAAAGGACTTCCCCCACCATGGCAGTCTACCATTTCCTGTTACCCACTCTTCAGGAACAAGCTCCTTCAACTGAGGAGCCTAATGTTCCTCTAACCACATGCCTTGTGCCTTCCAACCCCTGCTTAGTGCAGCATCTCCGCTGTGGGAAGGTGGCAAGAGGCCAGGTTAGGAGTCTTCCATCTGCCCCAAACCAACTTCCATCTGTACAAGCACAAGGCAACTTCTACCTCCTACTGCCAGCCCGATCTCACAAACTAAGATGTGGAGAATCTTTGGGGCAAAGAGGAGCAACCTACCTTTTCACGTCAGGCCTTCCATCTCCTGCTGTGCCTGTCTCTTGAGGGAAGAGGAAAGTTGGTGGGGAATGGGACTTCTGACTCTGTCTCTTATTGCGCAGGTGTGACTTTCACTTTTTGCTGTACCCTTTTCCTGCCTATTCTCCACCCTTCAGAAGGAAGAGGACTAGAGAAGCAGAGTGTTCCATCTGACCATCTGAATGTATGCTTCCCATCTTATACTGCACTTCCTCCAGCCTTATCTCCAGCGTCCATTGGGAAGAGGAGTGGTATCCTCCACTCAATGAGGAATATTCTCATACCTGGTCATACCCTTCTCATCTCAGTGATTTTGAACCCCTGAAGATCATCATCCAAATCACATTCCACACCCCCTACCACTCAATTACTTATTCCCATCCCCCTCCACCCTCTCACCCCTAAGTAACTCCCACACCACCCAAGTCTTCCACTGTGCCTTGTAGAATACCTGTTCCATAGGCAACAAATTTCCTTTCACTCTAAATCATTTCCTCTCCCACGTTTATAATATTTCTTGAATATGTCCCCTTCTCTTCTCTGACACTGCCACCACTTTTGTGCAGGTCCTTGTTACCCACACCTGGACAGCTACAGTAGCCTGCTGGTGGGTCTGCCTATTTCAAGTTTCTCCCAACTCTAATCTATCCTCCATTCATTTACTAAATTGATTCTCCTAAAGATCAGATCCTATCATGTCACTCCCCAATCCTCAACACCCCCAATAACTCCCAGTGGCTCCCTATCGCCTCCAAGAGTGTATACGAAATGCTCTGCTTGGCATTCAAAGCCCTTCATATCCTACCCACCTACCTTTCCAGATTTCTTACACCTTAGTCCCCTACATGTACTCTTTGCTCCAGTCACACTGGTCTCCTAAATGTTCCACAAATGGGACACACCATTTGTGGGCATTTTTTGTGGCTGCCCCTAGTGCCAGGACTTCCTTAATTCCACCTACTGACTTCCCAGACTTCCTTTAGATCTCAACTAAAATCACATCTTTTACATGAAGACTTCCCCAGCCTCCTAATTCTGGTTGTTTCAGGCTTAAGTAGTTACTATTTATTCTGTATATATTTTTGTTTATATGTTTTGCATGTTGTCTCCCCCATTAGATTGTAAGCTCCTTGAGGGTAAGGATTGTCTTTTGCCTTGCTGCATTCCCAGTGTTTAGCACAGTGCTTGGCACACAGTACATTCATAATGTTGACTGACTGATAGCAGACTGCCTATATGTATATACTCTGGATGATACTGTTTTTCTCTTTTCAAACATTTATAAAGAAAATAAGTTCATTCCATCCTTAAAATTTGGCTGACTGGGCAGGATTCTCAGGTACCAAAGGTGAGTGAGCTCCAATCAATGCCTTGGGGAATAAAGAGATGTGAAGAAATTGGAGACTAGGTATTGTAAATTAGAAAATGTGTATCATATGCTCTGAAAAGATCCTGTATGTATCTCCACTGGCTAAAATGGTGGAGAAATATGGGAAGCTTTGTTCATTGATGGCAAGCCTCTATCTCAAGAGGTTACTATGTTTCTGTCATGTGTGGAATGTTTCTATTTATGAAAAACCAGATTTGCAGTGGCTGCAGGAAGGTTCATTTGTAGTAGGTCAGTTAGCACACTTAGTGGGATGTTGAGAAACACTGTATCCAAAGCAAATGGATTACTTATATCTGTGAAGTGGGTATTATGCCTCCAACAAACTTACAAATAATTTGGATAGTCAGAAAGAAGAAAAATTGGAAGAAAATGGAAGAAGAGGTAAGACAGTTTAAGGCTCTCTCATTCTCTCCAAACCCTCTGTTCAAATAGGACCTTTAATTGAAAATCATATTTTTTTGCTATTACTTTATTTGCCTGTTGATTTGATGGGAAGAAACCATGTATGTAAATTATGATACATATCCTGTATATTCTGTACCCCAGAGGGGGTGTTTTTGGGAGGAAAAGGCTGATTTAGGTACTATGTGGCTTCAGGTTCTGGAAGAGGATGAAGGAAAGTGGTGGTTTCACCCCAGGCTGGAAAACCACTGTGAAATGAAGGAAACTTAGTCTGTATTGTGGGCCCAGTCTAGGAATGATCCTGGCTTGATAAAAGGAATTGAACCATTATAATCAGTTGTTCCAAGGATAATCCATGGCCATGCATTAAGCAATTCCCTCTGTCTAAAGTTCAGACTGAAGGAATAAAGTCAGTAATTGAAGACTTAGAGAAATAAAGACTTACCAAAAAGAGGCAGTGCCCATGCAGTACCCAATTTTACTGGTAAGAAAAGAAGGAAAATTAGATAAAGTTAACCTGTGTATCAGGTTTATCCAAATTTAAGCATTCCTGTGATTTACCTACTATTTTTCCTAGACATTTGCAGGAAATTTAAAGTTGTTTATTCCACCAAAGGGTCCACCTTAATTCATTATGCCTTCCCAACCTTCAGCCTGTGCTTGGGTCCCCAATAATTTTGGCTCCTGTATTCTCCACACTTGAGACGCAAGCATCCACGTGGCTCATATGAGGGAATTGCTGATTTGTACCTCATAAAAAGATAAGAGTATAGATGAACTTGTTCACATATTCAATCATCAATGTCTCTCTTTCAGTTTGGAATGATTTTAATAGAGATTTAAAGGAAAAGAAAATAAGGAACTGAACAAATTGCTGGAGAAACTAGACCATAAAGACTTTTAGCATCTTCTAAATGGGACTGCAAAAGAATATACACATTTCACAGTAGCACAAGGAACTTATACAAAAATTGACTATGTCAATTTAGGGCACAGAGATATTACAAATGTAAAAACACAGAAATAGTTAATAAGTATTTTACGGAGCACAATTTTTTTTCTGATAATTACACAGTTTTCACTATATTAGAAGCATCTGACACGGCTATTAAATCATGTCTCCACTAACATAAACATAGAGTCATATCCAAATGATTTAATTATTTAGAGAAGAACAAACTAAAGATCACTTGAGCTACAATACTTGACCTTCTGCACTGGGGTAACAAGGTGTTGTATTATCACCAATAAGATGTTTGTAACTGGAAAAGAAACCTCTCTGTACACAGGTTCTCTTTCATTCTCTAAGCAATGCCACAGGATCCAGTATTTCAGCTCCTAATGAATATTTTTACTTAGTTTTTGTAACAAATACCAAAGGTGGACACATTCGGAGATGAAGGCACATTTCATCTGTTGTCCTACAACTACACTTTTGAGAGGGCACCCAGAACAACAGCAACTTGAGCAGAAAATTTTGTGGAGGTTAAAAGTCAGAAAACATTTGGTTATAAATGTGGTCTCACTAAGACTAAACAAACAGAGCAATTGCCACAAGGTGCACCCCAAAAGGTGAGCTAGGAATGCAGAGAACCAGGGCAGCACACAAGCCATTGCCAGCTGCCTGTTAATGTGGAAACTCTGATTCCCAGGTCAATGAGCCTGCCCATAGTCGGACAGTTAGTCAACAAGTACTTAAGGGTATACTATATTCTAGGCACTGTGCTAAGCGCTGGGGATACAAAGGAAAGCAAAAGACAGTCTCTGCTCTCAAGTAGCTCAAAGTCCAACGGGGAAGACAATATGCAAACAACTATATACAAACAAGCTACATACAGGACAAATCAGAGATAATCCACACCAGAAAAACACTAGTATTAAGGGGGTTTGGGAAAGACTTCATGTAGAAGGTGGGATTTTAGGTAGGACTTGAAAGAAGTCAGGGAAGCTGGTTGCTGGAAATGTGGAGGAAAAGAATTCCAGGTATCGTGGATATCCAGTGAAAGTGCACAATCTGGAGAGATGTAGTTTCTTGCGCAGGGAACATCAAGGAAGCCAGTATCACTGAATCACAGAGTACATAGTGTGGAAGGAAAGGGAGGGGCAAGGCTATGAAGGGCTTTCAATGCCAAATACAGACTTTTTTATTTCTTCCTGAAAGTGATTGGAAGTCATTGGAATGGATTAAAGACAGAAATATCTTGCCCCACTCCTCAATTTATATTAAATTTGACAGAACCCCAAGGATGGATAGTTTCTTTCTGAAGTGAAGCATTCATTTAAGTATTCAGAAACTAAAATCTTGTTCAAGATGTCTTCCAAACATTTTTAATGTTCTTGGCTACCATTTCAGTTATAAGGGAGCAAGCTCTGGTGTGTTTTGAGACCACCAACAGCTTTCCACAAATAATGTCAATGGACCTGAGGGTCAATCATCACCTTGTGCAAGTGGTACAATGGAAGATTCCTTAACTCCAGCATCTCTGGTGAAAGAAAAATGGAAACAGGCAGGAAAGCACTGAGAGATACACTTTGGGTTCTCACTAGAACAACTTTTACACTCCTACGAGGCTCTCAGTTTGTTGAATATAAAGCAAAATCTCCAAGAAATTAGACAGGTTAGCAGATAGCAGTTCATTCCTCTCACCTCTAAGCAAACTGATTTCTTCTCAATGTCTTTTATTTTTCTGTAAATGGTGCAGACACACAATATATTTTAATGACTGTTCTGATTCCTTTCCATAGCTACAGCTTTTGCAAGCCCAGCTCTCAAGGAATCCTTGAAGCTTTCAGCACTCTTACTCAATTCCTTTTGCCTTCAGCTCCAGCTTGACTCGCTGCAGATAGCTGGGATCAGGGTAACCAAAGTTTTCTGGCCCGCCGAATTGGAGAGTTTTGTGGTGAATATCATTCCAAGTGATCACATCCTTGACTCCTGATGTTCGAGACTGTCCTACTGTGAAAATCAGCCTTTGGTCAAAAGCTCTTTTGAGGAGATTCAAAACCTGCTGTCCTTCTTCGTTATTTGGCAAATATGCCACCCGTCTTGTTCCTTCATAGCGTTTTCCTGGGTTGGGATGATCATCTGTCTGGATGCCTCCCCGCATGTCATAATGAATCACAATAGTGCCATAGGAATTATAACCTGGAAGTGAAGATGTTCTGTAAGAAGTTGTCATTGTTCCATCTGGCTGATTCCCTTTCAAGATACCATAGGAAGTCTGGCACACAGGGCACACTGGCTTATGTTTCATGGCTTCTCTGATACAAGGACCACAGAACGCATGCTTGCACTTTGGGAGGACTTCTTTGTTTTGAATGCTTTCCATACAGATGACACATTCCTCCTCCTCTTCCTCCTTCTCCTCTTTTCCTAAGCCCCCAGAACTAGGCAATCTCTTGAGGGTAGGTAAAGCCATGTTTAAATCAGCACCAATTCTGTCCAAGGGGGACCTGGAGTCTCTTTTCCAATTCGCAAGAGAGGGAGGTGGACCTTGTCTCTGCTGAGGAGCAGGAGCTTCAATACCAAAATATCTCTTAACATATTTCACTGCTTCTACAAGGTACCTGGCCAAACCAGTTAGTATCAGTTCTTGTTCGTTCCACTCCAAATTTACATAGGGGTGCCTTCTTTCAAATTCTTCAAAGAATGCCCTTTCAGGCCAATACTTTCTCTCTTGGTTTAATGGTTTCAGCATCACTACCTCTTTGACAATCTGAGGTAAGAGCATCTGAAAGCCATCAATGAAATGTTGATAAGCATGTACAGTGAGGTCTAAGCCTGCGTTTTTTGGTTTAAAGACAACGAGAGTTTTCCGAGTTTGGGGATTGTTCGCCAGTTCCATTACAATGTCATATTTTATCTCGATTTCTCTGAATTCTTGGCACAGAAGACGCAAGGCAGCAGTATCAACCTCAATTCCATTCTTCATCATGTTTTGGGAGGCCATCATGTCTAGAGGTTGTCTGCGGCAGAAGTTTGCTTCAATGAAATGCTGAGCTGCTATGATTTCCTGTGGGTTTCCCCAGAGGATTAAGACTTTTCCTTCAGCTTTAATACGGAGGCCTTTAAACATGTCAGTCAGTGTTTTTTGGACATCAAGTGCCAGCTTATTATCTGTGAAATGAACATCATGACGGTTCACATTCTGTATTTCCCTCTGAAATGCTCTAGTAAAAGCTTCTTGAGCTGCTTTCCTATCCCCTGAATTACTTGTCTCGAAGTCTAAATACACATTGCCCGTAGGATGCGACATGGTACTTGTGATACGTACTTGATGCTCCCTTTCTATTCTGTCCAGAGTTTCAGCAAAGAAATATTTGAAATATTCATACAAATATGAAGGAACTGAGATAAGGTCTGACTCTTCTGCTCTGCGTTTGGGATTTGAGTGAAGAATAGGACTGTTATAGTTATTTGGCATAATTTGCTCAATTTTTCTTGCTGAGGCTGAGTTGGAAAAATCCTCTTTCTTGTTATTTCCCAGGATGCTGTCCCTTAAGAATCGATAAGTTTTTTCAATATCTTCGTAGTCACCAATCACTTTCTCAGGTCCATCATGGCCTCCCTCTATTCTGAGATTTGGGCAGAGGCTAATAATTTTCTCCCTTTGTTCTTTGGAAAGCTTGAAGTTCAGCTGGGCCTCCACATAGAGAAATACCTTTTGAATGAAGGAATTAGAGGAGCTAGCAGCACCTCCTTCATCTAGGGGCTTCTTATCTGGAGATTCCTTTGGGAGTGACTGAGTCTGAGAGAAAAGCTGGCTTATCTCCAAAGTGTTTTTCTCATCTGGATCTTCACTTGCTTCTAGGAAGACATTTACATATGATGTATCAGTGACTGCCACAGAGTGATCTCTCCTTGCTATCACACCCTCCTTGGCTTGTCTTTTATAAAACTCCACCCAGAATGTGCCTTCAGTGGGGCCGACTTTGACCTTGCACTTGCCTCCCCCTGACCTCCACGGGTTCTGGAAATACTTTTGCAGCTTCCTCTCCATTCTAGGGTAGTTCTCAGACACCCGGACCAGGACCCGGTATGGCGGGCTGTGGGCAGTGCCGCCAGTGGCCATCACAGCAGGGTAGGGACTTGTGAGTCGAAGAGTCAGGCCTGTGACGTTTGATCACTGGTTGCTGGAAGGGGAAAGTGGGGAGCAGAGAAGGGAGATGAAAGGATGCTGTCAGCTCCTTACCTCCTCCTCTCTGCCCAGATCATAACTTAATAAAAATAGTAATTGGTTCAGACAACACAAACATAAGACAGAGAACCAAATGGCAACTTAACAATGAAATCCTAAATAACAACAACTTCAAAGAACAACCAAAAAAACCCAAGTAATTATTTGGAATAATGAGGAGAAGGATGATGATGATGATCATGATCATGAAACAATAAACAACAATTTACAGGATGCAGATAAAGCAGTCCTAAAGAGGAAATTTGTGCATGTAGATATCTCTTTACAAACATATATTAACAACATTGAAGATAAGACAAATAGTAAACTGAATATTCATTGAAAAAATTAGAAAGCCAACAAATAAGCAAGCTTAAAATAAGCACAAAGATATTTAAAAAATAGAGGAGAAACAGATACATTGAAAACAAAAATACTTCAAAGAAATGATATCTAAAACTAAAAGCTGATTCTTTGAAAAGACTAATAAAATTGATAAACCTTTAGCTAATTTGATTAAAAAGAAGGGGGGAGAAAATCAAATCAATAAAATAGCAAACTAGGAAAGTGAAGTATCTATAGAACCAGAAGAAAAAAATACTCAGTATATTATGTACAGTGTTAACCAAAATTAGTGTCACAAGTCCATGAGACAAAGGTTGCAACTTGAGTTATTACAAGAGAAAGGCACATGCATGTGGGAACTCCTTTGCCAAGGAGCCTAGCAGTGCAGGGTAAGCCTTGGCATTTAAGTTAGAGAAAAAAGGGAAAGTCATAGGGGAGGGAAAAAGACCAATTCCCTCCCAAAGGAAAGTAGAAATCATGAATAAGTAAAATGGCAAAAGCAGCATTCTTTTCCCTTGGGAACTGCCAGACCATGAAGATATGATGATCTGATCATCTACAAGCATCTCAGCTGCAGAAAGAGTTTCTTGCTCTATTGCAGACTGACTGGCACCTGTCTTGACTCCCACACAGGGAATCCAGCTTGGGGTGCAAGCAACAAACTGTGTCAGGTTAGGGATGGTGTGGCTCATCATTGACACATTTAGGGCCTCTTGCATACTCTGGGACCAATGTTTCTGCAAAATACGGCAAGTGAAAAAGACAAGTTCAGGAGACCCCTTAACATTCACTCCCCATACCCTCTTGGTGACAGGTGACCCCTGGGGATGCCAATGACCACAGAGATTTTAGTTGGTAAAACATTTCAGAAAGGGTCTCTTAAGGTTGAAGAAAGAAGCTACCAACAAGATAAAGGTCAACAGACAGTAAGTGAGGAAGAACAAGAACAAGTGAACAAGGCACTTTTACGTCTTGCAGCTGATATAGGATTGTTCCAAATACAAAGCGCGGATCATAACCATAAATGAAGCCTAGTACAAGCCATAGTAAGAATGTTCAAAATCAGATATTAATCCAGAGGGGAAAAATCATACATCAAGAAAGCCAAGAGAACTTAAGATACAGATATGAAAAATAAAAGCCAAAGGGATACAATAATGGACATCAATATTAACAAATATTAAGTCTCCTTGCAATTTAGTAACCCTTCCAATATCCATTCAATGAATATATTTCATCTTGGGTCTCAGATGTCTCATGCAGTCATCCTGTCCTTGGCACATTTCTTCTTCAGGCAGTCTGGAAAATATTGTGTCCTCAGGGCCATCACTTCAGTGGACTGCCTCTCTAGTTCCAAATTATTTGTATAGAAACCTTAGACATTTTCATTATACTCTTTTACAAAACAGTTTTTGATACAAGATTCCAATACCCGTCAGAAAGTTTACCTCTCTAGCAACTAGCATGTGTGGTGGAAACCAGCTGGACCCTTGTGTTTCTGATCTAATCAATAACAGAGCTATAAGGAGAACATCAAATTAGGAGCCCATAGTTCACCTGAAACTTCAGAGAATTTAGGCTATAAACACCCCATGCTGTTTCTATCATTATTTAAACTCTGTATCTGACACAAACATTGTTAACAACAAGCTAAAGGATTACTGTTATATTGAGATATATATATCACACACACACACACACACACACACACACACACACACACACATATACACACACACAATACGTTCAAATACAAACTAAATATTTTAAATACCACAGAAGGCAGAACTCTTAAAATCTTCCAAATTACATATATATATTCATTTGATCTTGTTGTTTTCTCAACACTTTTACTCACTTTTTAATTTTACAAGTTTTATTTTAATTGTTAATTACTTTAGAATTCCAAATGTAAATACCACGTAATTTAATTTACCTCTAATTCAAATCAATTATTCAATTCCCCCCTTAGGAGGAGCAGGGACAGATAAGGATCTACTCCTCACATTAAAACATATATTATAGAATACTTTTAAAAGGAGATGACCTATGATACACAAGTGAATTTCCATAAAAGTTACCGAGTTAATGTCAATTGTACCAAAAGACTGGGGATGGGATGTGGAGATACACGGAAGTAATCAATTTCAAAACAGTACATACCAACGAAATTTTTGAAAATAGAACATTTTGAACCACAGGAAAGAAGTGTTATTTCTGCATTAAATAAGAATTTTAAATAAAATTGATGTTTCTATTGGCGTAACACAAATTATTCTATAAGTTATTTTCCTCTAAGAGAACTGATTGCACTAAAATTTATTTCTTCAAACCAAACTGAAGATGTTTCTGATTTCATTTTAATTATTAATAGTAAATAACAGCTTGGTCCCATAAACTGTTGCAGCAGCACTCAATTTTTTACATCATTTTGAAACATTTAAGGACCTTATTTTTTACAGAAATACATATTTAGTAACAGGCAGGTCACTAGGCCAAATACTCATTTACTAAGTTGTTTAGGATATGGAAAGGAGTATAATTCCAGGCTGAATAGCTCAGATCTTACACACATGCATTTTATTACAGTAGCTCAGATATGTTCTAGCCTTAGTCTATGGGATAATGATTTTACATTGTGTTTGTATCTTTGTTTTGCAAGCTTCTTTTAGCTTTGTCTAGTTATTTCCATAGCATTCAGAAGGAATGAGCTATTCCAGGGACATAATCTTACATATGACTAAGTAAGTAGTAGGAGGCAGAAGACAAGCCCAAGTATAATGTTATTTAGTTGTATAGGATATGGAATGACTACATATTTAGACTAAAAACAGTAGCATCTTACATAAGAGCATTGTGCTCTTATCTTCTACTGACCACTTGCTCTGATTACAGAAATTTGCTATAAAAGGAAAAAGCAGGGACATGATTCTAATGGCATCAAAACTGGTCCTTAATGACTCAACACATATATGGCAGGATAAAGTAGCCTTAGCTCCGAGTTCAGGTAAGAGTCAGAACTGACAACCAATCATGCAAGAACAATTCCACCTCATAGCCAGAGTCAGGCATAACCGGGTGGGAAACATTTCTATTCAAAAGTAACATAATGGGGAAACTAAGCCTTAGGCTATGCCATGCTCATACTCTCCACTTTTCCCCAGATACAGACCTCCACCTGTTCAGGATTGCATTCCTTGTGAATACCTTGTGGCATTTCTTTCTTATGGTGGATCATTGACTTAATGATCCATCAGTTTATTATACCTGAATTCAAAACAATATAAATTACAGTCCTAAGAGCTTTTATCTCAAATAGCAACTTTCACTAATCACAACTTAGGGTTATTTTTACTCTCGTGGAGTTACAATAAACAATAAAAATTAACCAGGACTCACATACACATGAGAGATTTCACTTAACATTCTTTAATTGTTTTTGTATTCTTCTCCTTGAGCTTAGACTCATCCTGGTGTAAGGATCAATCATTGGAAATCACTTCTATATTATACACAAATTTGTAAATTCTCCGTAAGCCAATTTCATTGTTTAGGAACTCCATAACCCATAACAAGCTCTTTTCTCAGGGCTGATGACCTTACATGCCCAGATGGTTTCCAGAAACCTGGCAAGTTTACAAAATAAGGGGAGTCTACAAGATCTTTTCTTTATACCATTTGTCACACAGTAATCAATGAGCAATTTCCACTTTTAATCTATCTACGTAAATATTTGATTGGTTTTAACATTATAACAACAATTCCAGATAACAATCTTACAACTTTCAGGAGTCATAGCCAAATAGTTTTAGTTGTAACTTCCTCTTAAATATAGGCAAAGATGGAAATGTCCATTTTCTAAATTACAGATGCGAACCATTATAAAACAGGGTTAGCAGGCCTGTTTTCAAACAATTTTTCTCACCTTTTTTTAGTTGTTCAGTTCATACTCTAATAAGTTCCAAGTTATGAAATTTGTTCTTCTAATGACATAATTGATACAATAGGTTACCAATTGCACAGCATAAGAAGATTTAGAAACATAACAATGCCATAAACAACAGTACATATTTGAGACTTGAAACAAACCCATTAACACTCAAGTGACCTCAATTCAGTTGAATGCATTTCCAAATTACCTTACATATAAAATTCTTTTACCACCATTTGCATTGTATGCTGATCACATCTAAAACCTTCATAAAGTTATTATGTATGAAGCAATTACATCTAATTAAAGAAACAACAAGTTAACATTCATATGGTGCTTGCCCTATGACAAGCATTGTATTATGTGCTTTACAATCATATGATCCTCATAACAACCCTGGGAGGTAGGTTCTATTATTATCCCCTTACAGATTAGTAAACTGATGTAAACAGATGTGAGGTAACTTGCTTAAGGCTACCCAATTAACAAAATTTCAGATCTATGCATTTTCCCAATTTTTCTTAATGTCAAATAGCATAGTAAATTTTGACACATCATAAACATTATATTAGGAGACACATTTCACTTAAAATAAGACCAGAATCAATTCAATTATACCTGGATTTATTTTCCAAGTGGCAATGAGTCTCAGTTCATAATTTTAACTATATAGTATTGTATTTTACACAAGGGCTTGTTATTCCAAGCATTTCATATTATGGGGTTCACTATTTCCAGCCAATCCACTGCCAAAGATTGTAAAAGTGGCACCATGATATTAGGTTTTAACCTATCCCAATTATCACACTTAGGAGCACATTTTAATTTAGTTCAAATCTGGGTTCTACAGTCTCAGAAAGAACCCATTGCTTATCAATTTACTCCTAGCCCTCTAGAACTGTTTTTTCTATATACTTCCAAATCAAACAGCAACTTTTTTATTACTATAGTTCCCAATAAGATAAACACATGAAGTTTCACACCTTTCCACTTAAATAAAGCCAAAACTTTTTCATCCCTTTTCCGTCAACATACTTGAACCTTGTCAATATGCTTTGACATTTTGAAGCTGGTACAAGGGCACCCAGAGCAAATGTCCAAGGACAGGATGTGTCCCCTCACTTTTTTATCTACCTTCTTTATTTTCCCCCATGCTTTTTTCTCTTTCCAAATCTTCTAAAACAATTACTCAGACTACACAACTTTCCTTTACTCAAATCCTACATTTCAACCATATTCCAAATTATATTCACTCCACTGAAAATTTCCTTTTGTAATTTTAGCACATATTGTTGTTAAACAAACCAAATGACTTATTAAGACTTTACTTTCCCAGCGGTATTGGCCACAATTCAGAAATGCAAAGGAAGAGAACAGAATCTAAAAAAACCTAGATTAGCTAACCAGACACAGAGAGATAGCTTTGCTGCCAAAGTTTTTCCTTCTGAGCTCTGTGAGCACAATTACAGATTCTGAGAGACACACAAAGACAGAGGAAATACAAACAGGTTAAAAAATGTTACTTCTTTCCTGCCTTGGTATCTATCTCCAGAGGGGCCATGTTGTCTATTACACAAAAGAAGAAAACATGGGCCATCTACAGACCAATGTCGTTAATGAATATTACTTCAAAAATTTTAAATAAAAACCTGTCAAACTATAGGAATGTATCCAAGAAATTATTCTTTGTGATCAAGTTGGATTCGTATCAGCATAGCAAGGATGGTTCAACATTAGAAAAAATTAGCACAATCATATTACAAACAAAAATATCCAAAAACCACACGATTATCTGAAGAGTTTTGGGAAAAGTCTGTGACAAATTGCAATGCCCACTGATATTAAAAATCATATAAAGTATAGGGCTAGAGGATTTTTTTAATGTCCTAAAAAGCATCTATCTAAAACTAAAATCAAATATCATACATGACGGGGTTATACTAGAAGCTTTTCCTGTAATGACAGGAGGAAAGCAAGGACACTCACTTTCCCCACTATTATTTGATATAGAGTTCTGGAAATGCTAGAAAATACAATAAGATGAGGGAAAAAAACAGAAGAGAGAAGAGATCAAACTATCCTTTGGCTCATGTTATGATGGTATTAATGGAAGATCCTAGGAATCAGCAAAGATACTATCACAGACAACAAGTTTAGGAAAGCTGCAAATATAAACATCAAAAAGAGGTTAAAAAATACCATTGTACAGAGGTTAAATTGTAACATAGAACAATTTTAGGAAGTAGTCTTCCATTATTGCCTACCTCCTGCCAAGAATAGGTCCACATACTGGAAACAAACCACAATAGATTGTCCTGCCAATTTTATGTCTATGTTATTGATGCCCCCAGGTCACAATAAATTTACCAATGAAGAAAGAAAGGGATAAGTTTTGAAAAATATTTTGTATTGAAATAACTCCTCAGAAACAAGTGTACTATACCTGAGGTATTTTTAAATAACCACAGAAGTTACTACTCTGTCATCTGTATAAAAATAGAGTGTTATATATTTTTCTTGTAGCCTCCCAGTCTCTCTGCCTAGATGCATTTACTCTGGATGTTCCTATTTTCCACTTTTGAATCAAGTCTTTATTGTGTCAAGGATTGTTTCCACATGGGTTCATTTCAATGTAATGATTTGGTGTAGTTGACAGGCTCCTAGGACACTGGAGGAGCAATGAGTAAACTCCCAGTGGGAAAATGTAGCCACTTTCTAGCTGGTAAGAGACTGTAACTTTCTAAAAAGTCTCCCGCTGGGACTCTGCACCCTGACCAGTGGTTCAGCGAGCAAAAAGCTGTGAAAAAACTAGAGATTAGGTATTGTGTATCTGAAAACAGGCAGCATGAGCTAAAGGGATCACACCTGGGTCTTCACCGGCTAAAATGGTGGAGAAAGATGCGAAGCCAGGTATTGTGTTGCTGGCAGCGCTCTCTCTCTCTCTCTCTCTCTCTCTCTCTCTCTCTCTTTCTCTCTCTCTCTCTCTCTCTCTCTCTCTCTGCATGCACATGTCCATGGCTAAAATCTCCCTCTGATGTTTGGAATGTTTATACCTAAGAAAGGGCTAGATTTGCAGTAGCCAAAGAAGGTTCATTTGAAGAATACAAGCTGGTTTGTCTAAGAGGACTTTTAGAAATCCTGCATCCAAAGCACATGGATTACTAGTATTTTGGGGATGAGTATTCTGGCTCCAAAAAAGACCTATAAAAAATAAGAGGTGAAACAATGAAACACTCTCTCACTTTCCCCAAACCTTCCATTCAATCAAAAATCATGGGTTTTTTGGGTTAATCAGTTGGGAAGGGACCTGATATATGAATTGCAGGTTATCACATTCTGGACCCAGAAAGGGAGTTGTTAGAACTTCCAAAGAAAATTCACCTGATTTAGTTATTATGTGCCTTCTGGTTCAGGAGGGGGATGTAGGAAAGTGGAAGTTTCACCCCACACTGGAAAAGCACCAGGATGAAAGGAAAATGATTGATTCTGTATTGGGAGTCCACTCTAGTAATGATGCTATCTCAATAAGAGGAATTGAACCAGTTATAATTAATAATTAGAAGGATAAGTCATACCCATGAATTAAGCAAATTCCTTTGTTTAAAACTCAGATTAAAGGAATATTGCCAGTAATAGGAGATTTAGAGAAACAATTATCAAAAAGGGGTAGCTCCCATGTAATACCTTTATCTTACGTGTAAGAAAAGGAAATTTGATGAAGAAGGTCAACATGTTTATCACTTTGTTGAAGATTTAAGAACTATAAGACTCCTTTTGTTGCTAATAATGCTACTATTAGGACTTCTGTACCTGTGAATAGTTCTTTTCAGCAACTGACCTATACTTGGCTTTCTTTTCTATTGGCTGAAGGATTAATCTAAAGTCTTCTCTGACTTTACTTATGGGACATCTCAGTATGTATGGCAAAGAATTTCCAAAGGGTTTTATGATTTACCTACTATCTTTTCCAGACACTGTAATAGTAATTAAGGTGGGAATTTTTGCTGTTGACCTTTAATGATTCTGGCCTTTGTTTGAATGGGGCAGATAAAGTGGGATGTTTTTGTATTTCTCAGCACTGAGACAATTGGGAGTCATTGATTTATTTGTATCTGAAGTGATATTGGGGGTGGGGAACTTTCCCATACTCAGCCTTAGTCAGGTTGGGGCCCTCGGGGCCCTGAACAGGATATACAAGCACAGAGGTTAGCATTCTCTCTTGGAGCTCTGCACCACAGCAGGAGTGGCATGTGACTCTGGGCCAGCCGTTGTAACGAGCTCCCTGGCTGAACACTCAGATGTTGATAACTACGAATTATATTTGGTCTGTAATTCAGGGTGCTGGTTTTTTCCCCTGAACTAAGTAAATGATATTTGTATGCTGGATTAAAGTAAGATTGTTAACCCCTTACCGTTGCTTTCCTCAGTACAGCAGATCAAAAGGACCTGGGCTTGCAGTGTTCTGTGAGCTGGTTGTTGTTGGTTTTATACCCTCACAACAGCTGCTAGCTGGATTGTTGATACAGACACTTACAGGAAAATTTAAAATACTAATGTGTTAGGGACAGGTAGAAAAAGAAGATGAACTTTTTATGCTGATAGTTTAAAAGCTTTCAAAAGATAAAATTGTACCTTTGTATTACTACTTCTGTCCAGGTTAGGAAGGCAAAGAGACAAAGATATAAGAGGAATGAGAGTCTTTCCCTTTTTGCAGAAATTTATAGCATTATAAATTATTGTGTGCTAAATTTGAGAATGGAAAGGAAATTTCTTTACCAAATTGTAGTGAAAGTCTGGAAGATCTTAATGGGTTTTGGCCATTGTAGTCCCCCAAGGACTAAGGTGCATATAAACAGCAGAACCCTCTATCACTCTCTCTTCCTTAGAGAGTAACAGATGTATTATTTTAGGGTAAGAAAGGAAGTGATTTCACTGACTAGAGAATAAACAAAACTGAAGTCAGTTTAAAGTTTTATTGCCAGTGAAGTCTAAAAGTAGAAAAAGAAAAAAAAAAAACAATGAGTTTTGCATTTTTCAAGCTTTCCCTATTATTGGCTCAGACACATCCTACCTATGTGACTCTGGGCAAGTCAATTAACCCTATTTGCCTCTGTCTCCTCGTTTGTAAAATGAGCTGGAGAAGGAAATGGAAAACCACTCCAGTATCTTTGCCAAAAAAAACCAAAATTGGGTAAAAAAGAGTTGGGAATGACTGAAATGACTGAGCAACAACTTAACTAATAAATTGATTGTGCTTGGGGGAGGGGGTAGTTCTGAGATGTCAGTGAAAAAAAAAGATGGAAAAGGCGAAGTAAAGATAATGGTAATAAATGATCCACCTTAAATTTTATCCTGGGGGTAATAGGGAACTACTGAATTTCTGTCAGATCTATTTGAATATCCAAAGATGTCCATCCATACAAATACCAAAATATACAGGCTTTGGATAGGTTTTTTTTTTTAAATTTTTTTTTTTTTTTTTTAGGCAGGGCAATTGGGGTTAAGTGACTTTGGATATGTTTTAATGATTATCTTTAGCAATCGTCTATAAGATCTCAACTTGGAATAAGGATTGCACATATTCAATCATTTTAGTTAGTTGTCAGTAAACTTTTACATCATTATGTGTTTTCAAATGCAAAGATAAAAGAGGCAATAAATGTTATCCATCTCCTTCACAAAACTACTTAAAGTAGTGTACCTAGAGGTGCATAGATTGCACATACGTACAATGGGAAAAGAAAAGGGAAATCCTTGTGGTCCTCAGGATGACCAGAAATAGACATCCTTGTCAGACTACCTAATAGGTCAGGAAGGATTCAATGAGATTTTTATAGCATTAACTTGACACTCTGGAAAACAAAGGATGGAGGGAGTGAAATGCTGTCACTCTCTACAAGCAATATGGTTTTTTTATGGTTTTACAAATGAAAACTTAAAATCCAGTAGCTTATCTGTCCAAGGAGACATATGGACAGTAAATACAGAATTTGGTATTCTCTGTGATGTGCTGAGTAGAAATTTCTGCTTTCCCTAAGTCAGTGCTTAAAGATCACTTCCTCTCTTTCCCTTAGTACATGTGGCTAGATGCCATACAAAATAGTTACGTAGGAGTTCATTAAATACATCAGGTCTTTACAGTCATACTACGCTAAAGCACTTAGTTTTCAGAAAAGGTCTGTCTCAATTTGTTGAAGCTCATTTATTACATAAACTGGTTGTCCTAAAGCATTTCAGGATGTGCAAGAAGGTTAAAATAGATGTGACATTTTCAAAAGGCTACCATGTGGTCTAACTGCTTTCTTAAAAAGCCAGTTTTCGAATTAGGACAAACTGAAGGGCTATTAGTAATAAAGAATGTTTGTTAATAATTGTATAGTTAATTTTTCCTAAAAATTAAACCATTTTAAAAGAATTGTATCTTCTTTTGTGAGCTTTTCATAATTGGGAGATTGATTTTTTCTTTCTATCTCCATATCTCTGTTCTCTCTCCTCTTCCTAGCTCTTTCCCTGCATCTTTTTTTCTGTCACTCTCTCCCTCTCCCTGTTTTATTATACCCTCCCTACCTTCCTCTCTCCATCTTCACTCTCTCTCCCCTCTCTATCCTTCTCTCTCTCTCCATCACTTTCTCTTCTGCTTTGCCCCAATCTGTCTCTCCATCTCCCTTTCTCTCCATCCTTCTCTTTCTGTTTCTCTCTGCTCCCTTCATCCCCTTCTCTCTTTCTTTCCTCATTCTCTCTCCCTCCATACCTATCCTCTCTTGTTGTCTCCTTCTGTTTCTGTATCTCTCTGTCTTGCCATCTAATATTTTCTCTTTCTCTTTTCTCCCCCTTTTTGCCCTATCTCCCTCTCTTCTTCCCTTTCTCTCTGTACCTATTTCCCTGTCTCTCATTCTTCCACATCTTTCTCTTTCCCTCTTTCCCTCCACTCTTCTCAATTATCTCTCTTCTTCTCCCTCCCTCCAACTCCCTCTCCTTTTGTGTCTGTCTCTCCATATCTGTCTCCCCCCTTTCCTCTCTTTCCCTCTCCACCCCTCTCTTTTCCTTTTTCTCCCTCTCTTTCAACCCCCAGTCTCTCTTTGTGTATCTGTTTCTTTTTACCATTCTCTCTGTTTCTCTCCCTTTCCTTCTCTTCCCCTCTCTGTTTTTCTTTCTTCTTTTTTCTCCCATTTGCCTCCCTCCCTCCCTCTATCCATTTTCATCCTCTCTCTCTCCTTCCCTTTCCATACTTATCTTTCTCTTCTGTCTCTATCTCTCTCCCTTCATATCCATATCTCTCACTCCCTCCTTCCCTTTCCCTCTCTCTACTCCCACCCTCGCTTGCACCCCCCCACATTCTTTCTTTGTCTCTCTCTCCCTTTTCTCATCTTTACTCCATCCTTATTTTGTAATTCTCTCCTCTCTGTTTCCCTCTCTCCCTTTCTGTTTTTCCTCAATTTCTCAGTTATGCTTCCTCCTTGTCATTCTCTCTCTCCCTTTCTGCCCTCCCCTCTCTTTTGGTTGCTTTCTCTTTCCATATTTCACCCCCTCCCTCTCCATCTTCTCTGTCACTCCTTCCCTTTCTAGCCATCTCTCTCTTAATCTCTTTTTCATTTCTTCATCTCCACCCATCTTTCTCTGTTCTACCTCTGTCTCTTTCTCTCTCCCCATCCTTCTCTCTTCTACCTGCCTCATTCTCCCCCATCTTGCTTTCTTTGTGTCTGTCTCTCCTTCACCCTTTTTCTCTCCTGTCTCTTTCCAGTTCCCTTTCTCAACCTCTTAATCCTTTTTTCTTTGTCTCTCCCTTCTCCACATTCTTTCTTTCTCTCCTTCCCTATCTCACATTCCTTTATATATCTGTCTCTCTCTTCAGCCTTCTCTCTATATGATGCTCTCTTTCCTTTGCTCTTCCTCCCTTTTTCCTTCTCTCTCTACCTCCCTCTTTCTTATTCTCTCTGGACTACTTTTCTGTCTCTGTCACTCTCTCCCCCTCCATGCTTCTTGATGTCTCTCTCTTCCTCTGCATGTTTTTCTCTTCTTTCTTTCTCCCTTTCCCTACATCTCCCTTTCTCTTTCTCCCTCTCTGATCCTCCATCTCCTTCTCTCTGCCTCTGTTCCCCTGTTGTCTCTCCCCTTTCAATCTCTCCCTTTCTCCCTCCCTCCATGCTTTATTCCCTTTCCATATTTCTCTGTCTCTCCATTCTTTCTCTGTCTCTTCCCCTCCATCTTCATCCTTCTCTCTGTGTCTCTCTCTCCCCCAAAATAATTTTATAAATTTTTCTCCCCAATCTTTCTCTTTCCCTTTTCTTCTTCCTCAATCCTTCTCTCTCCTTCTTCTCCCTCCCTCTTCTTTCTACCTTACTCTCCCATCCCTCCCAACCTCTCCATATTTTCTGCCTCTGTCTCTCTTTCATTTTCTGTCTCTCTCTCCATTTCCCTCTCCATTATGTCTCTATCTTTCTCTTTCCACCTCCTCCTCTCTTCCTTCTCATTTCCCTTTCTGTCCACACGCCCTTCCTCTCCATCTTTCTGTATTTCCCTCTTACTTCCTTTTTCTCACAATGTATTTCTCCATCTGTCTCTCTTTCTTTCTCTTCTTTTCCTTCTCCCTTCTACTCCATGTCTCTCCATTTCCCACTTCTTCATTCTTTCCCTCCCTCCTAGTACTTGGCATATAGTGCTACATAAATGTTAGTGATTATTATAACGTTAGCTATTATGAAGGAAAAAGCTAAACCCAACATGACAGAATTAGAAACCTGTGCTTTAAATGGACAGTAACTGAATGTTGCCCACAAATGTTTACCTAAATTCTTAATATTATCCGGGATCAAAAATACACTGGGGAGTTAGTGAAAGGTTTATTTTAAGAGATATTTCCTGTAAGCAAATATTATTCTAAAGATTCTGGTTCATCCTATCACAACATTTTATTAGCTTTGTTAGTTATAGTGCAGTTCTATACATATTAGTTATATAAAGACCTGAGAACTGTACAATCGTCAGTATGGTTCTCGATAAGATATGGATTCTCTAAGTGGGTGATACTATAAAATAGTATAAAAGGAGACTGTAAGGGTAAGTGAAGGTTAAATTCTAACATAGTACTATCCTAGGGAGGTTAAATTGTAGCATAGCCCAGTTTTAGGAAGTAGTTTTGTATAATTCCTTCCCTCCTGCCAAGATCAGGTGCATATAATGGAACCAGCCAATGTTACTCCAACTATCAAGGTGCATAGGTCATGATAAACATACCAATGAAAAAAATAGATGGATGAAAATTCTGAAAATTAGTTGTATTGGAATAAATTTTATTGAAATGAGATCTGACAAAATCCTATAGATATAAGCTTTGAGAAAGAACTGTACTGCACATGAGTTATTTTTAGATACCTAGAGAAGTTCCTACTCTGTTGTCCATATAAAAAAGACTGCTCTTGTGGATTTCTCTTGTAGTCTCTCTCAGACCACCTACATGCATATACTCTGGGTGCTCCTATTTTACTTCTGTCAATAAACTATTATTCCAAGGATTGGCTCCACAGGTTAATTTCAGCCTAAGACAAACCAAAATATAAACCGTTAAAAATCAACTGCATTTCTATGTAATAATAAAAAAATACCATAGGCAATAATAAAAAGGAAAATCCAATTTCAAACAACTAGGAAAGACTTAAAATATCTTTGGATCAATCTACAAATACACACAAAACACTTAGAGTCATTTACGAAGTGTCCCTTCAAAAGATGAAGGACAATATAAATACCAGTGCTTGTAGCTGGGCTGTGCCAATAGAATAAAAATGACAAGACTACCAATAATTTAGCCTTTTAATGCCATGCCAGTCAAATTATCTGGGGGATACTTAATAGAATTTTATAAAATAATAACAAAATTCATTTGGAAAAACCAAGATCTAAAATATCAAGTGAAATTATCAAATGAGGTAGGACTGAAGAATGAACACCTCAAGAATTCAAACTATATTATAAAACAGCAGTCACAAGAACCATCTCGGATTGGTTATAGGCAGACAGGTAGGGTGATGGAAAAGACTAGACAAGGGAGAATCAACAACAACTTAGTAACCCAGTGTTCAATATGGTGGAAAACATATGTTACTCTTAGGAAAGAACTCTAAATTTGATAAAAACAGCTGGGAAACTAGAAAGCAGTCTCGCAGAAATTAGGCTAAGTTTGTACCATATTCCAGAATTCATTTTAAATGGATATGTGACCTTACTATTAAGAACATACAATACAAATATTAGAAGAGAAACAGACCATATATCTCTCACAGTTATGGGTAGGATATATATTCTTAACCAAAGAAGGGATAGAGGCAATTACAAAAGATAAAATAAATACCTTAGATTACATAAAACAGAAAAGCTTCTGCACAAAGTGAATGCACCTTGGATAAGCAAGGAAGTGGTAGAATAGGAAAAAAAATTTTTCTATCAAATTGCTCTTAAAAGATGTTGGTATCCAAGATATATAGACAATTAATAGATACATTAGAGAACAAAAGTGATTCGCCATTAGAAAAGTAGTAAAAGAGTATGAACAAACAATTCTCAAAGGAGTCACTTACAGCCACATGCAAACAAAATGCTCAAAATCACTACTAAGAGGAATGCAAATCAAACAGCCCTGAGGTTCCCCTCACACCTTGAAAACTGGCAAAATGACAAAAGATGAGAATAATTAGTATTGGAGGGGTTGTGGGAAATTAAGCACACTGACAAATTGCTGGTGGAGCTGTGAATTGGTACGACCATTTTGTAAAGAAATTTGGAATAATGCAAAGAAAGTGAATAAAATGTCCATAACTTTTGGCCCCAAACCTCCACTACTGGGTTTATTCTTCAAGGAGGCCACTGACAAAAAGAAATGCCCATATGGAAAAAAATTTTATAGAAGAAACACTTGTAGAGTTGGCAAAAAAAATCAGAAACAATTAGATTAGTTAGAAAAAATTAGATTCCCACCAATTGGGGAATTGCTAAAAAAAATTGTGGTGCACAAATGTAATGGACTATTACTATGCCATAAGAAATGATGAATTTGAATACAGAGAACTATGGAATGATCTATATGAACCGATGAAAGTTAAGTAAAGTGAGTCAAGAAAGCAATATACATAAAGATTGCAACAATGTAAATGGAAAGAGCAACCAAAATGCAAATATATATGTGTTTATACACACACATGTATATATATATATGTGTATATATATATACACACACACATACATATTTATATAGCACAAAATTATATGGAAATGTGTTGAAAGAACTGGTATTAGAATATGCTCATAATGCAACCTTTAGCAATGGTGGGAGGTCCACAGGGATTACATACTGCACATATTTTCCAACTTTTTCAATATATCAATCAGTTGTGCTCATTATTTTCTTCTTTTTTTCTTTATTTTGCATCAATCTCACATTTGTTGAAGAAAGAGATAAGAGGTTGGCAGCCAAACAGTGTAAAGGCTAAAGGTTTGCAAATTATAAAATGTTTTCTCTGGCCCAATAAATACCTTGCAAAGTGGGGGAAGGTGAAGGGGAAAATAATAACAATAATCAGACAATACCAAAATTTGTGAGATGCAGCCAAAGCACTAGGTAGTGGAAATTTTACATCGACAAACAGGAAAAAGAATGCATCAATGAACAAGGAATGTAACTAAAAACAAGCAAAAAAAAATGAACAATTTCTAACTAAACACCAAAATAAATATCCTAAAAATCACAGGAGAGATTAATAAAATTGAAAAAATTAATAAAATTTAAAAAAAAAACCACTGAAGTAATAAAACTAGAAGCTGGTTTTATGAAAAAAAAATCTATAAATTAAATAAATCCATTTGTTAATTTGATTAAAAATAAAAGAAAATAAAATTATCAATATCAAAAATGAAAAAAGATGAATGTACTACCAATGAAGATGAAATTAAAGCAATTATTAGGAGGTATTTCCCCCAATTATGCACCACTAAAACTGACAATCTCAGTGACATGGATAAAAACTCACAAAAATATAAATTGCCCAGATAAACAGAAAAGGAAACAGAATCCTTGAATAACCATATCTTAGAAAAAGAAATTGAACTAGCAACAAATTAGCTTCCTAAAAAAAATCTCCAGGACCAGATGGATTTACAAGTGAATTTTACCAAACATTTATCTATTTCACAAAATAGACAAAGAAAGAATTCTACCAAATTCCTTCTATGACACAAATACAGTTTTGATACCAAAACCAGGGAGAGCAAAAGCAAAGAAATAAAACTACAGACTCATTTCCATAATGAATATTGGTATAAAGAATTTTAAACAAAATATTAGCAAGGATATTACAGTAGTACATCACAAAGATCATACACTAAGACCTAGTGTTATTTATGCCAGGAATATAGTGATGATTCAATATTGGGAAATAAGCATAATTGACCATATTACTAACGAAAACAACAAAAATCACAGAATTACCTCAAAAGGTATAGAAAAAGCTTTTGACAAAATACAATACCCATTCTTACAAAAAACACTAGAAAGTACAGAAATAAGTACAGGGTTTATTACAATAAATTATTTATCTAAAACTCAAAACAAGCATTATCTCTAATGGAGAAAAAGTAGAACCCTTCCCAATAAGATCAGGGATGAAGCAAGGATATCTCTTATCACCACTATCATTCAATATTGTACTGGAAATGCTAGCTATAGCAATAACACAAGAAAAAGGAACTGAATAGAAGTAGGTAATGAGAAAACAAAATTGTCATTTTCTATAGAAAATATGATGGTATACTTAGAGAACCCTAGAGAATTAACTCAAAAACTAGCTGAAACAATGATCAATTTCAGCAAGGTTTTAGAATATAAAATAAACCCATATAAATCAACTTCATTTCTATATTTTACCTCCCCCCCCCCAAATTAGAAGGAAGAGCTAGAAAGAAAATTTCCTTTTAAAGTAACAATTCAATGTAAACTACGTAGGAGTCAATGGGCAAGACAAATCTAGGAACTATATAAACACAATTACAAAACACTTTTCACATAAATACAGATCTAAACAAATGGATAAATATTAATTGTTCATGGATAGGCTGAGCCAATGTAATAAAACTGACAATTCTACCTAAGTCAATTTAGTTATTCAATGCCATACCAATCAAAATACCAAAGAATTATCTTATAAAGGTAAAAAATAATAACAATATTCATCTGGAAGAACAAGAAGTCAAGAATATCAAGGAAAACAATAACTAAATGTGAATGAAGCCTGCCAAGCAGTACCTGTTCTCAAACTGTGTTACAAAGTAGTAACCATCAAAACAATCTGGGACTGGCTAAGAAGTAGAGTGGTAAATCAGCAATATAGATTAGGTATACAGTACACATTATAGTACACATACAGTACATATTAGTACAACACACAGTAGTAAATGACCATAGTAATCAGTGTTTGAGCAATCCAAAGATCTAAGCTTTTGGGACAAAAAGTCAGTATCTGACAAAAATTTCTGGGAAAACTGGAAAGCAATTTGGCAGACACTAGGCTAAGACCAACATCTCACACCATATACCAAGATAAGATCAAAATGGGTAAAAGATTTAGACAGATTAGGGGAACATGGAAAATATACCTGTCAGATAAGGAAATGAAGCCAAATTGATAAAAATAAAAGCCATTTCCCAACTGATATGAACATATAGTACTCAGAAGAAATAGGGCTATAAATAGGCATATGGAAAAAAATACTCTAAATCACTCTTGATCACTTCCACAGAGAGAACTGATCAACTCTGCGTGCAGATAGAAGCAGAGTTTTTTCGTTTTCTTTATTTTTCTTGCTTTTTTTATTTTGCAACATGGCTAACATGGAAACATCTTTGTATCATGTATATTATATTGCTTGCCTTCTCAATGAGTAGGCAAAGGAATGGATGGAGGGAGAATATTTGGAACTCAAAATTTTGAAAAAAAGAATGTTAATTTTTTTTAATTTAGCAAAAAAAACCCCAACGAAAAACAAAAAACCCTGAACTCTCCCAAAAATTTAAACAATTCAAATACTACATAAACTGGTAAAAAGTGGTAAAGATGGGAGCCTAAAAAATCCCTTCTCTGACAAAAACTTGGTAACTAAATATAGGGAGTCAAAAGGAGATAGAAAAGTATAGACCACTTTTGATAATGATTATTGATAAGAAAACTTTAAATAAAATATTAGCAAGGAGGCTACATTAATATATACAAGACAGGGGTGGGGAAGTTGTGGTCTCAAGGCCACATTGGCTCTCTAGGTCCTCAAGTGCAGCCCTTTGACTGAATCCAAACTTCACAGAACAAATCCCCTTAATAAAAGGATATGTTCTGTAAAACTTGGACTCAGTCAAAAGACCACACCCAAGGACCTAGAAAGCCACATGTGGCCTCAAGGCCACAGGTTCCTGACCCCTGTACTAGGATCAGGCTCCATTTATGCCAGGAATGTAGGTCTAGCTCTATATTAGGAACACTATAAAAATAATTTACCATATTACCAACAAAATTCACAAAATCATCTGATTATTTTGATAGAAGCAGAAAAAATTTTTATAAAATAGTGATTCCTGCTGAAAAAAAAAAACAAAAAGCATAGGAATAATTGGAAAGTTCTTTAAAATGATAAGAAGTTATCTAAAACTAAGAGCAAGTAGTATCTTTAACGGGGATTAGCTAGAAGTCTTTCCAATAAGATCAGGGGTGATACAAGGATGTCCATTATTACCACTGCTATTCAATATTTTACTCCAAATTCAAGGCATAGAAATAAGACAATAAAAACATTTTGAATAAATAAGTATTGGCAAAGAAAAATACAAACTATTACTTTATGCAGATGATATGATGGTTTACTTTAAAAAGTCAACTAAAAACTAATCCTAATAATGAACAATAATAAACCCAGACAAATATTCAGCATTTCTGAATATTATCAATAATCCATCAGACAGGCTAGCTCTCTGAGGGAGGTACAACTCTCTTTTCCTATTCTTTTCAACTATCCTATCCAAGAGGCTCAGGGTATTTGGGGGCACTATATCTTAAAACAAAAAGAGACACAGGGTACAATAGAGGTATTCACGTCATCTAATTTCTACCAGGGAGCTAGATTCACCCTGTCTACTAGGTACAAATCTGATGATATAATGAGCATAGCATCATGGGATGAATCTATGGTGTGAAACTCCCTAGGGATTCTGATGTCAGTGTAAGTGTCCTTCTCTGTCATGACAGAAATCTCAAGATTTTTAATCCTGGAACTGAATGGCCAGTACCTTCTTTTTTTGGCTATCAATAATTATATGCATCTTGTCCCATTAAAATACAGCCCTGTCCATGAGGCATCATCATTCACATTGTGTAACATTTTAAAAAGAAAGCCTGAGGCGTCAACCACTATGGCCAAGAGCACACATTACAGGCTATGGAGAAACTAGAAAAGCAAGAGAAAAAATTACCTTTCACATCTACAGATAAGGGAAGAGGTCATGAAAAAACAAGCTATGAAGATGATCACAGAAAACAAAATGGACTATTTCAATTGTATAAAATTGAAAAAGCTTTTGCACAAAAATTCTAATGCTATTAAAATTAGAAGAAAAAAAGGTTAATGTAGGAAAATTTGCAGCAAATTTCTCTATTAAAGGCTTTATTATACATGTGTGTTTATACATATATACATACACACACATTATATATATATATATATATACATATAAATAATCGATTCAAATTTCTCAGACTAAGAGCCATGCACCAATAGATAAATGGTCAAAAGCTATGAAGAGGTAGGCTTCAAAGGAAGAAAACTCAGCACTCTACAATGACATGATAAAACACTCTAAATTACTAATAATTAGAGAAATGCAAATTAAGGCAGCTTTGTGGTGCCACCTCCCACCCATCAGACTTGCTATCAAAAATCAAAAATGAAATCTCCCTCACACACACACACATACACACACACCGGCTTTTGTGTGTGTGTTATCTTCCTCCATTAAACTGTAAATTTCTTGACACCAGCACTGTCTTTCTTTTTGGTATTTGTATGCCCAGCACTTAACACAGTGGATGGCACATAGTAGGTGCTTAATAAATGTTTATTGACTATTAATGAACAAAATGACATATGTTGCAGAGGCTGCAGGAAAATAGGCACACAGAAATCATTGCTAGTAAAGACACAAATTGGCCCAGACGTACTGGGAAGCAAGTGATAATTGTGCCCCCAAAGTTACTAAACTGTGGCCTAACTGTACCTCCACTGGGGGGCTAGGGAACAAAGGAAAAGGGCCATATATACAAAAATATTTATAGATGCACTTTTTGAAGTAGCCCCAAACTGGAAACTATGGGGGTATCCACCTATAGTGAAACAACTAAATAAATTATGGTCTATGACTATAATGGCAGCAAAATATTTTATTGTACCATAAGAAATGAACAGTACCAGGGGAAACTGGGAAGAACTCTTAAGATCTGATACAGACTGAAGTGAGCAGGACTAGAACAATTTGCACAATGACAACATTATATAGAGAAAAAAACTTTAAAAGCTTTTAGAACCCTAAGTAATGCAGTCCAGAGGACAGTAGGTGAATCATGCTACCCACCTCCTGCCAGAGAGGTAATGGACTGAAAATCCAGAATGACATCTGCTTATTTGGACATGGTCAAGATGGGAATTGCTTTTGCTAGAATATTCATATTGATTGTGAGGGTGTTGTGGCTGTTGTTGTGGGGAAGGGGGCGCCACTGGGAAGCAGTAAAAATAAAGGCTTGTAAAAATAAATTTAAAAAAACCTTTAAAATAAGAGAATTACTCTTCCCAGTCCAATAAAATTGGTGAGACGTCCTATATAGAAACAATCCTTTTGTGCATTTTAAGTATTTAAGTTGTCCATACCTGGGGGCCTCATAAAGCTACATTAGCTTTGTATCCAGTTCAGTGAGCCTAAAAGAGGTGAGTTTTGCCTTTGTGAAAGGCTTCAGAACCCTGATCAATGTAAGGACTAATTAAGATCCTAGAAGACTGATGATGAAGCATGGGACCCACATCTTGACAGGTGAGGAAATCTAGATGCAGAATAAGACACATTTTCATACACAGATAAAGTGGAAATTTGTTTTACTTGACCATGTATATTTGTTATAAAGGCTATCTTTTTTCTTTCGTTCTTTCTTTTTTTTAACGAGGGAGAGAAGACAGAGATAGGGGAAAAGGAAAAAAAAAGACGGTCACTAAGGCATCTTAAAACCAAAACCAAAAAAAATTTTTTTTTTTAAAAAGCAAAAAACAAAACAAAACAAAAAAAAAAACCAAAAACCAGAAGCAAACACCCAAACAACTGAAGAGACGAGAACAGAAGGAAGGCCAGAAAGAAGCAGTGACAGCTTGGAAAAATACAGATTGAATTTATTACGTAGTTAAAAAAAAACCCTAAAAACGAAGCAATAGATGACAAAGATCAACAGGTGCGTGGACAACTGTCTTTTTCTTTTGCATGATGTACATGGAAATGTTTATCTGATCAGGCGTTTTTTGAGTCCAGAATAATAAATGAATGAAAATGAAGATAGAAAAATAAGAGGTATTTAGTAGACTGGCTCTGCTTTCCCCACCGCCACCCACCAGTCCCACCTTCTGGGCGGCGCTCCACAGAGGGGCTGGGTGGGGGGTGGGGGGCGCAGTGGAGCGGCAGTGGGGAGGGGGGCAGCTGAAGTTGGGGTGATGAGGTGGGAAATCACTGGATGCATTCCCGGGGGACCTCCATCCCTCACGACAGACAGACAGAGGCCTGGGCACATCTAGCTGCAGATCCATCCGTGGGTTAAGTCTAAAAGGCCCAAGACGGAGGTCTGGGGGTGCGGGGGTGGGGGAAGAGAACAGCTACACCCCCTTGGGGTTCTGGGGAGGTAAGGGAGGGAGTAAAGGGGACTTACCTCCCCCACACGGGGGACTCGTACCGCAGATCTGGCAGGCCCGGGGGACGGGAGCGGGAGGCGGATGGAGCTTGTACTGCTGGCAGCCCCTTTTCGCAGAATGCGCAACACCCCAGTCCAGGTGAAAGCCGCAGAAAGGAGGAGATTCGTGACATCACATTTGGAGGCAGGGCTAGATTCAACGAATGGAAGGCAAGTCGTGACACGGGGGTGGGGTGGGTGGGGGTGGGGGTCTTGAGAGAGAGTGCCGCCCCCGCAGAACAAATCAGTCTGGCAGTCAATCCAGATTTGCTCAGCTCCTCCTACATGTCAGGCATCTGGCCAGAGCTGGAAATCAGAAAGGAAAAAAGACAAATCAGAAAAAGAGATCCTCTCATAGAGTGAACTGATAAAATGACACAACGTACCGAAACTTGCAGGATTCAGGCAAAGCAATCCTTATGTACAATTTTTCTTTCCAAATACATTCTTGAATAAGAGAAAACATAAAGATCAAAAGAAAAACCTGTAAAAGAAATAAATAGAAAAAAACCCCAACTGCTCATGAAGAAGAATTCTGAAAATAAAAGAAGAATAAAATTTGGGCAATTACACAAACAGCTAATTGAAATTTTTTTAAAGGACAACCAAATTACCAGGATTTTTTTTAATGGCAAAAAAAGATGGAGATCAGTGAGGCAATTGACATTTAATAAGTGCTTACTATGTGCCAGGTACTGTACTAAGCACTGGATTTTTTAATGGAAAAAAAGATGGAGATCAGTCAGGCAATTGACATTTAATAAGTGCCTACTATGTGCCAGGTACTGTGCTAAGCACTGGATAGAGAAAGAGGCTAAAGACTGTCCCTGATCTCAAAGAGCTCACCATCTAAGGGGGAGAGACAGTAAGCAAACAAATATGTACAAAAAAAGCTACACACAGGATAAATACGAAATAATTAACAGATAATAATAATGGATAAACAATAATAATGGATAAAACAATCCAGTGTCATTGAATTGAAGAGTATATGGAAGGAAGTAAGGTGTAAGAAGACTGGGAAGGTGGGAGGGGGATAGGTTAGGAAGGGCATTGCATGCCAAAGAGAGGATTTTGTGTTTGATCCTGGAGGCAATGGGGAGCCACTGGGGAGAGGCAGAGGGAGAGGGGGACATAGAGAGAGAGAGACAGAGAGAGAGAGAGAGACAGAGAGAGACAGAGACAGAGAGAGACAGAGGGAGAGGGGGATAGAGAGAGAGAGAGAGAGAGAGAGAGAGAGAGAGAGAGAGAGAGAGGGAGAGAGAGAGAGAGAGAGAGAGACAGAGACAGAGAGAGAAGGGGAAGACAGGGGTGGTATAATCACACCTATGCTTTAGGATAATCAGTTTGGTGGCTGAATGATGAGGATTGATTAGAATGGAGAGAGACCTGAGGCAGATGAAAGAAAGGAAAGTATTAGAAACTCTTTTTTTTTCCAATTTTATGCTAACAGAAATGATAAAGGGATGAATATTTACAAAAACATAAAGTACCCAGATTAATATAACAAAAAGAAAATGAACAAACCATAAATGTACTTGCAAAGGTTGGGGAGAAGGGAGAGAAGGAACTCAAGAAGCAAATGGACTTACAAGTGAATGCTACTAAATCTTTAAAGAACAATTAACTTCAGTTTTACATAAATTTGTCTATTAAAATACAAAAACTCCTGTGAAAAAAATATGATTTCAAATACAAATCCAAGGCAAGAAAAGCCAAAGAAAATATATAGACCATTCTCTCTGATGAATATAAATACAAAAGTCCTGAATAAAATATTGGCAAAGAAGCTCCCAGAATATATTACAAAGAGTTTACTGTGGCCAGATTATGTTTATACTAGAAATGCTGGTCTGGTTCAGTATTAAGAAAAATTACAAATGTAATAAATCACATTAATTTTTAAAAAGGAAAATACATAATTATATGAATAGATACTTTATCTTAATTTTAGATACTGTTGACCCTATTAATGAAACAGATTCAGCCTTTATTCCTATATTTTTTAATTTTTTTGACAAAAAGGATGGCATGTTTTCTCAAAAGTTTCATCTATCATAGGGAAGCACAAGAGGCCTTTCCAGTAAGACTAAGGATAAAGCAAGAATATTTATTGGTAACACTATTATTTAATAGAGTACTAGAAATGCTAAGTGTAGCAATGAGACAAGAGGTAAAAAAAAACAACAAACAAAAAAACAAATATGGGGAATGACCATATGTAAACAAGAAACAAAATTGTCACTTTTTACAGTTGACGCAGTTGATGTGATATTTTAGGGACCCTAGAGTCAACTAACATAGTAAAAGAAATAAGCAAAATATTTGATAAAGTAGAAGGATATAAAACAAACCCACACAAGTAGTCAACCTTTCTGTGTATTACTAGCAAAACCCAGCAAAGACAAGCAATTACATTCAAAACAACCACAGAATTTATAAAAGATGTGGGAATCTGCCTACAAAGCCTTACTCAGGAATTATATGAATACAACCACAAAACATGCTCTACAAAGTTAAGGGATGACTCAAATAATTTTAGACAAGCCCATTGTTCAAGGTTATGACATGATAGAGATAGGCTAGAGACTGGACCTGTGATTTCATTATTATAGGGAAATCCCCAAGGAGGAAGCTCCTTCTATGTCTGGTACCTTCTCTGCCTAAAGCACTGAGAGTTTCAGTGACTTGCTCAGGGTCACACAGCCAATGTGTGTCAGAGGAAGGACTTGAACCTGGGTAGGTCGTCAGGGCTGTACAGCTAATTCTTTATTCAAAAAGCCATATGGCTTCTTATGAACCAAGCTCATCTAATAAAAATGACATTACTGCATTACATAAGTTGCAGATTTAGCACTATACCGAACTATCTAAGGTCTACTAAAATTCATCTGGAGATACACATGATCAAAGAGCTCTAGAGAAAACATGAAAAAATGGGAAGAAATAGGGTAGCCATATCAGATCTCAAATTATACTACAAAGCGATAATTATCCAAAGAATTTGGTACTTTTTTTAAATAGAAAAGTTGATCAGTGCAACAAATTAAGCACACAAGATCCCAAAGTCACTGAATGTTAAAAAGCATTGGATTTTAGAAACCCAAGAATGTCAAGTACTGGCATAAGGGCTGGATAGGTAACAACATATCATGGTGCTTGAAAAATTAGAAAACAACGTGGAAGAAATTAAGCTTGAGCTAATAGCTCACAGTCCAGGGGTGGGGAACCTGCCACCATGAGGCCACATGTGGCCCTCCAGGTTTTCAAGTGTTCCCCTTTGACTGAATCCAAACTTCACAAAACAATAAAAGGATTTGTTCTGCAAAATTTGGATTCAGTCCAAAGGCTGCATCCAAGGACTAGGAAGGCTACATGTGGCTTCAAGGCAGGTTCACCACCCCTGGACCTCACACCATATAAAACAATAAGCTTCAAATGGTTGTGTCCCAGATTGAAAGGTCAGATCATTAAGAAATTAGAGGAGATACCTTTCCTGCTATGACTGAGGGAAGAATTCATTCATTCATTCATTTTCTTACCAAAAAGGTGATAATGTTACAGGAGATAGCTTTGATGACATAAAATTGAAAAACTTTTTTAAAAAACAAGATCAAAGAGGTCAGAATTAAAAATAAAATAGTAGACTGTAGACTGGGAGGGAATCTCTGCAGTAAATTTTTCTGATAAAGGTCTAGTACCCAACATATATAGGCAAATATGACACAAATATATAAGAATAAAAGCCCTTCCCCAATAGGTAAATGGCCAAAAGAAATGAACAGGCAATTCTCAAAAAAAGGCAAGCTATCAATAACCATATGAGAACATGCTCAAAATCACTAATAATGAAAGAAATGCGCATTGAAACTTCTCTGTGTTTTGCCCTCATAACCAAAAGATTGTCAAAGAAGACAAGAACAGAAAAATAACAACTGTTTGTGTGTCTATGGGAAGGACAGGAACCCTTGCTGGAAATGAGAATTGATCCAACCTTTCTGGAAAGCAATTTGAAAGTCTACCCAAAAAAATCACTAAATGGTGCATACCCTTTGACCCAGCAATACAGCTACTAGGTGAATGCTCCAAAGAGAACAAAGACAGAAGAGAAAGACCCAGCTGTAAATTTTATAATAGTGAGGTCCTAGAAACAAAGTGGGTACTCATCATTTGAGGAATGCCTAAATAAATTATGGGATATGAATGTAATGGAATGTTATGTTGCTATAAGAAATGAATGACTGATTCAGAGACTGAAATGAAGTGATTCAGAGAAAAGTGAGCAGGACCAGAACAAAATACATAATACAACATTTGAAAGAAAAATGATTGGGGCTTAAAAAAACAATCCATACCCCACAGGTGGTGAGGATACCTGGGACCGTGGGCTATACAGTGAAAGGTACGGAAAGAATAAAGCTTGCCTGAAGCTATGTAGGTAGACCAGGCTTCCTCCAACACCTCTATGACATAGGAGACAGTCTTCATGGGGAACTGTGGCCAAATAAATGCTAGAGTGACAATATGGCACAGTGGATAGAAAGTTGGCCATAGAGCTAGGAAGACCTGGTTTCAAGTCTCACTTATGACGCTTATTGGCTGTGTGACCCTGGGCAAGTCACTCAAGTTCTCAGCACCCTCTGCAAAATGGATTTACATTAGTATAAGGAATTATTCACCTGTAGAGGTTCCTCAGCACAGTCCTGATGGCCATTGATGTAACAGAGCTGAGGAAGGCCAATGGTGGTATTTCCATGATGTCGTTTGTGTTTGCTGAAGATTGTTAAGTTCCTGGAAAAAAAGACCATGACAATTCCTCTTGTCTAATCATGTCCATGTCCTCACTTTTTCATGGGAAAACACTTTTCCCTTCCTTCATTCTCCATCACATTTCCCTAAGTGTATGTTCTAACTCTTGGCCATCTTCTTTTCTCTTTTCTCCCTTTGGCTTCATAACACAAATGTCGTTGAGACTCTGTGGGATGGGATTATTGTGCCAGGAGGAACAGAAAGCCTTCTGGGTATGCATTCAACCAACAAAATTTCAGATTAAATATTTTCCCCAGACCCTATTAACTCCCCAAACCTCCAGCAAAGAGGAATTATGCACCAGATGTAGAGCAGTTATACTCAAATCCACAGAGCAAAGAGAGAATCCCAACATGGCAAAATTTGGCTGAATTAACACTGGAAGAGCCCAGAAATCCTTAAAGCACTCACTAAATAGCCCTCCTTTACCAATCTCTCCTTTTGCAGCAGGGAGTCACCTACTGATGGTGCCATTTATGCCTAGTGTTCCCTTGGAATTCCCTTCTTGCTTCAGACTTTGCCAACACATTGATACCACTTCTGGCTCCTACCCTGCCTCAACAAGCAACAGACACGAATTTCTGTTCTATCGTATCAGAAGGGGGAGGGAATAACTGGAAATAGATTATTGTCTCCCTACGATTGGCCCTAGATTAGGGACCCTCAAGTTTGTAGAGACTGCTTGGGAAATCCTCTTCCCATCCTGTAGTAGATGCTGACTCAGCTCAGACACAGAAGAAAAGGAGAACCAAGGAAGGAAAAGGATGGGGAATGCTTGCTGACTTCAAATCCAAAATGAAATGCCTTTCTATGGCATTGCAGTGAAAGAGTAGAATTTATAGGTCAATGGGACTAGGGGAGAGGGCACTTTCTGTGTCTCTGAAATGATGCTTCATAGGCAGATGCCTTTTCTGCGTATGTGAAATGTCAGCATTATTGACAAGGTTCACTGTTTCCTATGTCAGGATCCTTCCAACAGCAAAGCATTGCATTTCTCAAGAAATGTGGAGTTCACGATTCAACCATTCTGGAGAACAAATTGGAACTATGCCCAAAGAGCAATCAAACTGTGCATACCCTTTGATCCAGCAATACCCTTACTAGGTCTGTATCCCAAAGAGATAATAAAAAAGGGAAAAGGACCTACATGGACAAAGGTATTTATAGCAGCTCTTTTTGTGGTAGAAAAGAATTAGAAATTGAGGGGATGCCTATCAGTTGTGGAATGGCTGAAAAAATAGTGGTATATGAATGTAATGGAATACTATTGTGCTACAAGAAATGATGAACAGGCAGATTTCAGAAAAAAAAAACTTGGAAAGATTTATATGAACTGACTGAGTGAAGTGCGCAGAACCAGGAGAACATTGTACACAGTAACAGCAACATTGTGTAATGATCAACTATGACAGACTTAGCTCTTCTCAGCAATACAATGATCTAAGACAATTCCAAAAGACTCATGAGGGAAAAAGTTATCCACATCCAGGGAAAGAACTATGGAGTCTGAATGCAGATTAAAGCACATTATTTTCACTTTTTTGGTTTTTCTTTCATTGTTTTCCCCGGTTTGTTCTGCTTCTTCTTTCACAACATGACTAATGTAGAAATATGTTTAACATGATTGCACATATATAACCTATACCAGATTGCTTACCGTCTTTGGGAGGGGGGAGGCAAGGAGAAAAATTGGAACTTTTACCTTATAAATCTTATAAAAATGAATGTTAGTTTATGTGGGTTTATTTTATATTCTGCAACTTTGCTAAAGTTGTTAATTGTTTCAAGTAGCTTTTTAGTTGATTCTCTGGAATTCTCTAAATATACCATCATTTCATCTGCAAAGAGTGATGGTTTTGTTTCCTTACTGCCTATTTTAATTCCTTCAATTACTGTTTCTTCTCTTATTGCTAAAGTTAATATTTCTAGTACAATATTGCATAATAGTGATGATAATGGGCATCCTTTTTTCACTCCAGATCTTATTGGGAAAGCTTCTAGCTTATCCCCATTACGTATAACACTTGCTGATGGTTTTAGATAGATACCACTTATCATTTTAAGGAAAACTCCATTTATTCCTTTATTTCTTAGCTCTTGTGAGTATGGGTTGGTTCATTCTTTGTATTTGTAGCCCACTTCCAGACCAGGGCTCTTCTTATTGTACCAGTAGATGCCTATGCTGGCTTAGGCCCCAAGAGACTAGTTCCCCTTTGCTAAGCTCACTACTGCTCTCATTCTAGGTTATCCACCTCCTCAGCCTCTCAGGATCCCTAACAAAATCCTCTAGCCTTCCTGTCAGACATGTCCTCCACATCCTGGGTGCCTGAAATCCTTCACAAAAACCTTCCCCAACTGCAATGCATGGAGAAAGGAAGGGGTTCCAGGTCTTAGAATTTTAGGATGTCAGAGCTGGAAGAAACCTTGGAAATTTTTGAATACGACAACATTATTTTCTTTCTATAAGTGATTTTGCAGAAATAGTTTTTTTTTAAATCACAAACCAAACCAAACAAGACACTTGCTCTGGAATGCTACATGGAATGAATTTTTATATAAGGTAGATCTATGCAAATGTTTTCATTTCTTGTCCTTTTTTCTTGTGGAAATATGCTCTTTTTCTGGGAGTGAAGTTCCGAATAAAACAAAATAAATTGTAAACATTTATAAAAAGGAAAAAATACTTAAAAGTTTCAATAGGGCTTCTTTTCTTTTGGAAACCTTGGCAAATCTCACTGAAATTGATGCAAGATATGCTGGAGCCAGCTCAAACCAGCTGGAGAGAGCCAATAATGAAATTGTCAGCGTGAGCCTTTACAGCACAGAAACTGGCAAATGATATAAATCAAGGCTTCATTTTTTTGTATTTTTTGACTGTCTAGTTTTAAGAAAGTGATGGCAAAATGTTAACAGTTTAGATTAAATTTAAAAGTATGTCATGCATACATTTTTTGGAGAGCAAGCTGTTAAACATTTATTACTGTAGGTTAATTAGATTTCTGCAATGTCAGAGCTGGAAATGTCCTTGGAAATCAAACACATCCATCAACCTCCTCACCTGAAAGATGAGGAAAGGAAGACCTAGACAGGGGAAGGGACCAGTCAAAGGTCACACAGCTAATGGGTGGCAGAGGGTGCACTAGACCCTAGATCTCCTGTTTCTTCATCTAGTGCTTTTTCTGGAACCCCCAAGCAGCCTCTTCTTTAAAAGTTTTGAAAGGTCTTATATCACCAGATGAAAATTTTTCTTATGAGGAAAAAAGTCACAGGTCCTAGGAGGGCATTTTGTAATCCTGAGCTGCCCCAATATGCCCAGAATTTGTATTTTATCTAGGGAGGTATATTCACCTCCACATCTTCACATGAAAACCTTCCACAGATTAGCCAGTGGGGTTCAAGAGATGTTCTAACCGTGAAATCCATTCTCCTGCAGACCCTGAAGGGGGAACATGATCGTGAACATTGTGATGATGTTCTTAGAGATTGTCCAGACTAGTGCTCAGACTTCAGACATCCAGTTCATCACAGACACTTCCCTAGAAGCCTTTTGAGCTTGCTAGATCCTGCCAGAAGGTGTTCCCATCTCAGACCCAGAGAACCTTCTGTTTCTTCTGCCCCCTCCCCACCAGGCACCAGGAGGGCACTGTAAATGAAGAAGTTCACAGACATATCCCCAAACATAGACTGCCCCTCTATGGGTTGTGGCAAAGCTTTGCACATGGCAGTCATTCTGAGATGCCTCTAAGCAGCCAATAACACTCCTGTACTGTGTACTATGTACCTGAAGGAAAACTTCATAACCTCAAGGACACAGAAAACCCAAAGCAGCCCTTCCTGAAAGTGCCTTAATGTTTTCTACTCTGGAATGGACCTCTGATTCTTTTTTTTTGAATCTTTGTAGTGAAAGCTATCATAGCTATCCCTGCCCATATCCCAGTTCCTCAAGCGGCTCTGTAAGACTCCAGATCTCAGAGCAGGAGTCAAACTGCCTTAGCAGAAATCATAGGTCTGATTCAACAACATTCATAACTACAATAGTTCCCATTGTCATAGCACTTTTACATTTCTAAAGCTCTGGCTTCAAAATAATTCTGTAAGTCATTAGTTCAAATACCATTTTCCTATCTTCAAATATGAGCAACCTGGGCCCCTGAGAAGGAAAGTGATTTACCTATGGACATGTTCATGGTGAAGGAGACAGAGAAAGCAGTGACTTCATGGGAGAAGTATTAAAACAAAGTGGAAAGAATTAAAAAAACCAAGAAAATGTAAGGTACATACATTATCAAAAACAACTGATCTGGAATTGGAAAGAGAGGGAAAGTTAATGGTGACTAGAAAATGAGGTGCAGTCTTGGTTTCATGAAAGATACACTGTCAGGTCACCTATTAGAGGATGACTGTGAGGTTTCAGTCCTGCCTGGCTTAAAAGATTATGTTGTCCCTGACAAGAATAGAGTTCAGAAGAGGCCTGTGTTTGAGAGGAAAGATGATGACATTTCTTGTGAACATGTAGAGTTTGAGATGCATATGGGACATCCTTTTCAAAATGGCAGGCATCCATTGCTCCCTTCCCTTTGTAAGGAAGTGGAGGGATAGGTCTCCATATGTAACTAGCCTTAGTGAACAAAGACTGGAGTGCCCCCCTGTATGTATGGGAAGAAGGCCCATTTCCAGAGCGTAGGAGCACCTCAAAGGTGGCTGGTCTTGTCCGGGCTCACTTTGCATTTGCCTGAAGAGCTTATTTCAATTATGTTTAAAGGAATTTAAAGAAGGGGGAGGGAGGAGGAGGAGCATCTATATAGCATTTTAAGGTTTGCAAAATAAAAGCTCATTGAGCCACCAGGGCAACTAATGAAGAAGTCTTGAACCACTTTTGACCAGAACTGAGAACAGGAGGTTGCCAATGAGGATATTGTCAGCCCCACTGCTGGGGCATCTGACCTTGAGGCAGAAGAACAGAAACCTTGATGAGAGCAGGCCCACACCCTTCTAGCCAACTTACTTCTATTTCTCCTGATAGCTGGAATCAGTAGAAACAAGTCCCATTACTTTGGCCCCAGAAATACTACTTGCTATCAGAACCACCATGGAAACCTGGTGTCATCATCTTAAAGGAAGGGGGAGGTAGTGTTCCCAAAGCTCCCATCCCCATTCCCACTTCATTTTACCATTATGAGCAGGTTTCCCTTCTGGGAAGCTCAAGATTTTCTGCATCAGAATGGTCTGACTAAGGCAAAAGAAACATCTACTTCTCCTTGATTACAAGCTGGCTAGTCACATGGGGTCTATTAGAACTCACAGAATCCCCCAAATATATCCCCTTTTGTTAGTAAAATCAATATACTTTCAACATCAATCAATTGGTCAATAAATATTTATTAATTGCCTACTGTGTGACAGGCACTTTGCCAAGTGCTGAAGAGAGAGAGAGCCAGAGATAGATTCATATAGAAGCTAGCTGTAGAACAATATGTATAAGAAGACATATTCACCAGCTGTGGCTACAAAAACTGAGCCAGGAGGAAGAAGAATCATATCAACTATCATTACATTCAAGGACTCAGTGATCATCTCCTAACCAGGTGTACATAAATCTGTCCAGGGTCCTGAAATCTTGAATTTTCCAAGAGAATATCTGAATGTTCAGGAATGTTCTGCAGATCACAAGAGCTTTCAGGATTACAATTCTTCTTTCACATTGCCACATTCAATTTTCACAAGCCTTTGGGAGCATTCTCACCCTAATTCTGAGGTAGAAGGTACAAGTATTATGATGTTCATTGCCCAAATGAAGGAACAGAGGCCCCGAAAAGGGAAATGTCCTGCCTGGAAAGAATGTTGATTTCAGGATGGCCGTGGGGCTGAGGTTAGGTCACACAGGTAGTAGATGCTTCATTCTATGCCTGTCTCAGCCCTCATTGTCCTGATCTCCAGAAACCATGATGTTGGAGACTTAATCCTTACATGCTTCTCCTCCTATCTACCTGCAAATTACACTTATTCACTGTGACACAGAAGAAAGGCCTCTGGTTTTGGACTTTGATCAATTAATAAACATTTATTAGACACTTACTATGTACCTGGTATTATCCTAAGCACTAGGATGGGGAAGCAACAAGTATGGCCCTCCTCCCCAGTTCCTTCCTAGGAATCTTTTTCCTTCTATGTCTTGGTCAAATTAACATCTACCATATTTTATTGTCATTGAAGGCTCAAAGTAGGAAATGCCTAAAGTGTAACCTGAGCAGTCTCTGCAATCTGGGGCCTCTCTAACCTACAATCATATCCAGACAGAAAATAACATGTTTTCAATGCCCACCTCCCACCCTCTTCCTTCTGAAGTGACTGTGCAGAAGCTATGCCTACTGCTAATTGAGGGGAGATGTGACAAAGTCTCTACAGTAGGGAGAAAGTCAACATAGGCCTCAGTCAGGAAGCCACAGGTCAGATGGTATATTCCTCCCTCCTGGGAATGTGGAAGCTGGTGGGTGAGGAGTGCTAAGCGAATGCTTTAAGGATGAATGTTCTTCTCCTGTGTCAATTCATCCCAATTTCACCATATCCTAATTAATTTTTCTTCGTCCTGTGGGAATGGGGGACAGGGGAATGCTGGCAAAGTCTTTGGAAGAGGATAGGCTCTCAATATGGGTTCTAGGCTGCAGCCCCACCCTTCAGGAGTGAGGCCCTGCAGAGGAAGAATTGTTTTGTTGAAAGCTGTATCAGAGGGGCCCTACCTCTGGTTGTCATGGTGACTTGTCTGTTACCAAGGAAATCTTACGCTGAGTTGCTGGCCTTGATGCTAGCTCCTTATTAGACTGGTACCATGGCAGTCTATCAGCCAAGAAGGGGGGAGCTTCTTTCCCCCTTTTCTCTGAGCAGCCAACTGGGCACAGACCTAAATCCCTAGGTACTACAATCTAATGGGAGATAACAAACATACCCCAAATCTCAAACATTCATATATTTGCATGTGTGCGGGGGTGGGGGAGAGAGAGAGAGAGAGAGCATAACCTTACATAAAAGAAGATTTGCAAATCAGCTGTGGCTACAAGAACTGACTCAGGAGGAGCAACAAACATGGAATCTATCATTTCATGTGAGGACTCCATGGTCACTTTGCCAGGTGCCCATAAGTCTGCCTCTAGGCCAAATATTTGCTTGAAATCTTGAATTTCCCAAGAGAATCTGAATGCTACGGAATGCTCTGCAGATCACAATGTGATTTAAGGATTACAAAGAACCTTTCACATGCCCCCTTTTGATCTTCACAAGACCCATGTAAGAGCTCTCACCCTAATTCCACAGTGTAAAGTGCAAGTCTTATGATTCCCATTGCCCAGAAGGAGGAAAAGAGGCCCAGAGAAGGGAAATGACCAGCCTGGAAAGGGAGTGGTTTGGGGATGGCCATGGGGGTAGGGTTAAGTCACACAGCCTATAAGTGCTTCCCTTCACCCATCTCAGCACTCACTCCCCAACTTCCAGAGAAAATCTCTTTGGGGACTTCATCCTTACCCTGTTGGAATCCTCCTCCCTGCCCAGCCTCCTTGGTGAGTAAGCACAAAGTCACCCAGCCCACTACATTCAGCCAGCCCCAGGCCAAGCCATGCTTCCCTTCCTCTCCAGGCAGGCAAGCAGGCTATCACCTTGCCATCTTCCCTGAGAAGATATCAGGCAAATACCCCCTGATATCCTTACATACTCCTCTGCCAACTAAGTGGTCACAGGAAATGCTAAAATTTTGGGCTACTTTTATTGTTTGGTTGATTGTCTAGGCCTAAGAGAGTGGTATAGAAATGTTAACAAAGGAGATTAATCTTAAACATGTTTAATAGATCCCCCCCCCCCACCAAAAGCCAGTTGATAGACATTTACCAGCACAGCTCAGAAGTCACTTCATCTCTCTACCTTCTGAACTATAAAATGGACTAAGGATAAGTGCCCTCCCTCCCTTCTAAGGCTGTCTGAGCCAAGTGGTTCCCAATCCTTACAGCTCTGGGACACCAGCTGATATCACCCTTTAAGGCTAGTAAAGCTTCCTCTATGTCTAACACTGGGTGTAGATTAAGTCAGTCAATCAATCTCCCCACCCTCTACAGCCCATTCTCACCATAGTCTTACCTTCATCAGGTAAGAATCCATGGAAATTGAATGAGAAATCCAGAAATGTGAACTAGATGTGAACCAGACCCGGCCATCATCTCTGGCATTTTTACTAAGTGTGACAGGAAGTCCATGCAGATGGGTTGAGGAATGTGGTCAAGTCCCTGGCAGATTCGAGAAAGCCAGAGCCGGTTTGGCATCGGGGCATTTCAGTTTCTAGAAGTTCATTGGTAGAAGCCTCCAGCCAAGTCCTTCAGCAGGAATCACTTGGGAATGGGGTAAGGAGGCACATCCTCTCAGTCTCCTCTCCTCTCCTCCTCTCAAGCAAAGTAGGACCTTGGGAACTCTATAGGGCCAGAGGATTTGGACTTTTCATCAGTATCTTAGCAGTGTCCCAGTAGGCAGCAGTGTCTGCATCAGGAGGAGAGGGCAGATTCCACACCATGAGGAGAAACAGAGGAAGTCTTTACAAGGAGCCCAGCAGAAAAGCTCCATTCTAAATAAGGAGAATATCTTGAGGATCCAGCAAAAGGACTTCAAGGAACTGCCTAGTAACTCTTTCCCACCTGGGTTCTCTACTCTGGAGCCCACTTTCTTTTGGACTCATGTGTACTAGAGGATGACTCTGGGAGAGCTGGAGTTAGTTTTATGCCAATTCTTCCACTCTATTAATTATACCTTTCTGAACATTAAGAAGGTCAGGTTAGCTAAATGATATCAACTGATGTTCATGGGGAAAATGCACTAGTGGAAGCTCATGAGTCATGACATTGTCCCAAGCCCTTAGGGTTGTGTCTAGTACACTGAAGGGGAGATATAAGGAGATACCCCCTGGGACCTGCCCCACCCCGCCCCCCCATGTGAGTGAAGGTTGGGCTAAGTGATAGCCAAATTGTTTTAGCTGTAAACTTCCTATTAACTACAGGTAAAGGTAGAAATACCTGGCTTGCTAAATGGCAGTTATAAAACATTATAAGACAGGGTTAGCAGTGCTGCTAACATCAATTCTGATTCACAATGGTCACTCAATTTTTACAATACAGGAGAATTTTACTACAATTTAGAAATACAATAACAACACAAGCAGAATATTTCAGATGACATTAATTGCATTCCCAAATCATTACATATTAAACATTATTGATAGAAAATTGGACTTACCAAATGTAGAGGGTTTTCTTCTCTCCCCACAGTTGCAGAGCCTGGTTGTGGACTCAGGGGTGGTCGAGTCAGGGATTTGGGAAAGGGGAGAGAGGAACTAAGGACCAGGGAGTGCTTGGAGGCTGTGAAGTCCAGCACCTGAATTAAGGGTCTGAGGAGCCATTCAGGAGGAGGACTTGGTGGATAAGGAGGAGGGTCCCTGAGGAACCTCTGGTCCTCCTGATAGGGGTTGCTCAGCTTTGGGAAACTTGGAGCAAAACTTTAGGTTCCAGTGGTGTGGGAGCAAGGACTTGCGGGTTTGAGAGGAGAGGTTCCTCTGCTTGCCTAGAGGTGTGGGCTTCAGGGTGCCCAGGGGTCCAGGGCTGTTGCCAGTGGAGTCCCCGATATAGCTGCTATGCCTCCCCCCTTTTTCTTTTCCCAGGTAGGGGTGGGTAATTCAAATTCCTTACCATTACTCTGTTCCTTTCTCTGATCTGGGATGAGAGGAATTTGTTTTAGCTGCTCTAACTTTATTGCATCCCTGGCTTGGTCAGAGACAGGATAGCAGGGTGAGAGATCTTAATGATTCTAACTTTTACTCAAGTAAACTTCACTTTTGTGTTCACTCCTTAAAAATTTTTTTGAAAGTGAGAACTTTGAATTTGCCAGTCAAAGGCTAGTGGGACACTGGAAAAGATCCAGTGGAGTCTAATCCCTTCTCCTGGCACTGGGGAGCTCAAAGTGTCTCTTTTTCAGATCTATGCATTTTCCCAATTTGTCTTAGTGCCAAATAGTATAATAAATTCTGACTTATCTTAAACATCAAATTAGGAGTAACCCATTTCACTTAAATTTAAGGGAAAAGTTTCCCACTTTCTTTCTTATCTCTCTTCACATTCCGAATTGGCCAGATTTGGAATGGAGGGAAAAAGAAAAGAACATTTTTTCCAACTTCACAAAAGTTTCCCAACCTTATTTCTTTCTAACTTTGACCTGACACTTTTCTTACCCTTTACAATTTGCCATTTCCATCACATAACCTAAACAAGAAAACATTTTTCTCTCTCTTTCTCTCTTCCCCACCCTCCAGCTCCTCCGAAGGCACTGGAATCAGGGAGGGAGAGAAATACAGAGATAGTGAACATTACAGGGTGTCAGATTACACACTCACACAGAAACACAGACACAGAAAACACACAGAAAATGACAGGAATCACAGAGAGGACTTTTAGGAATCCTTTTTGCTTGGCCCTCAGGAATGTAATGGAAGCCAGGTGCCATGCTTTATTGGGGTCTTGGAGACCCTGCTTTTAAGATGACTTGGGGCAGATCCCTGGCTGTAGGGGAAACATTCTGGTGTCTTCCAGTTGTTTAAGAGACATCCTAGGGGTGAATCTCGGGGGATGGAAGGAGATTGGCCCATACTTATTGCCTGTAAGCCTTAAAACTAAAAAAAAAAAAACAAAGGGGTACTGCAACACCTGCAGCAATCTCGACTGACTAGCATCCTAGAGAGTGAGAGAAAACCGCAAGTGTCCCCCAAAACAAGGTGTCCCTCGCCAAAAGAGAGGGGGAGTATGCTGAGACCTATCCGAAGTTAAACCTGAACCTTCTGAAGGCTCCTGAGCCTTCTGAGGGCTCTACCCAACTCCCTACAAGCAGTGCCTAGGTACTTGAGGGGAAAAAACCTGTCTACAGGGCTAGGGAAGGGGAACTGTGACTTGCGGAAAACTTGGGACCTCAGGCTCTCCCCATGCAGGCCACCAAAATGTTGAGGGAGAAATGAATCCCAGGCATGTAGGAATTCCAAACCAAAGTTCCCAGGTCACCTGGAATGAATTCACGGACCCAAGCATTCTTTAAATCATGGAGGCAAAGATTTATTACGCTTTACATAAATAAAGCAGGCAAGAGTGCTTAGGAAACCTGCAACCATACAGGGCTACAGGGAAAGTTTAAGTACAAGATTTAGGGATGAAACCTGGCAATTAGGTGTTTTGGGGTGGGATTACAGAGTGGCTAAGGTGTGATTAAGGAGTGGTCAGTTCTTAAGGGAACATGCACTTTTGGTATCTACTGCACAGGTATCTTACCCAAAATTCACTGGGAAATAGCCCAAGTGGCGGGGGGGGGGCCTAGGAGGAGGTGTGATTTTTGCTGTGAAACGTCACTAAGTCACCAAAAGTACAGGGCTGACTGGGCATATCCAGGTGGATTCTATCATGTGTCTTGTTAGACAAGATTAATGTAAGGGAGTATATATTTGACTATGTCTAGGATGTGTGTTAGACTCAGTGTATCATCAGGAATCAATCTATAATTGGGCATAGCTGCTTACTGAGGAAGAAGCAGAGATAATTTTGGGGCACTCTGCCCTTTAGCTAGAGAGACTGCTAGGGCCAATGCTTTGAAGCAAGGGAGAGATGTGATTTTAGAACTGGAGTTCAGGCACAGGCACCCAAGCAGAGGCTAAGGGGAAATGTGATGTTAGAATTAGGGTCCAAGCACAAGCACTCCATCAATTCTGCATGATTTTGAGTTCCAGATTTTCTTCCCCCCTCCCTCCTCCTCCCCCAAACATCATGGAATCCGATATATCTTCTACATATAACTTTGCATTAAACTTATTTACACGATAGTCAAGTTGTAAAGAAGAATGGAATGAATCATGAGAAAGAAGAAGCAAAACCAAAAAAAAAAACCAAAAACAAAAGAGAAAAAAAACAATAGAAAAAAAGGAGAGCAAATAGTTTGCCTCAGTCTGCATTTAGACTCCATAGTTCTTTCTCTGGATGTAGATCACTCTCTCCATCATGAGTCCTTTGGAGTTGTCTTTAAACCTTGTATTGCTGAGAAGAGTGAAGTCTATCAAGGTTAGTTGTCACAGAATCAATATATCTGTGGTTCTGTACAATGTTCTCCTGGTTCTGCTCCGCTCACTCAGCATTTTATTGTGTAGGTTTTTCCAGGTTACTATGAAGTTCACATCTTCTAAGGGGGTACATTTTTTTTCCTGCTTGATAGCTTAGAATATATTATTTTTTATGCCAATAAAATTTATTTTGATAAAAGTAGCTGGACTAGGTGGTACCTAAGCTTTTATCTAGTTATGAAACTGATCCCATGATTTCTTTTTTTTTCCCTTCTTTTAAATTTATTTATTTAATATATTTAGTTTTCAGCATTGATTTTCACAAGATTTGAATTACAAATTTTCTCCCCATTTCTACCCTCCCCCCCACTCCAAGATGGTGTATATTCTGGTTGCTCTTTTCCCCAGTCAGCCCTCCCTTCCTTCATTCCACTCCCCTCCCATCCCCTTTTCCCTTCCTTTCTTGTAGGGCTAGATAAATTTCTATGACCCATTGCCTGTGTATCTTATTTTCTAGTTGCATGCAAAAACTTTTTTTTTGTTTTTGAACATCTGTTTTTAAAACTTTGAGTTCCAAATTCTCTCCCCTCTTCTCTTCCCACCCACCCTCCCTAAGAAGTCAAACAATTCAACATAGGCCACATGTGTATCATTATGTATAACCCTTCCACAATACTCATGTTGTGAAAGACTAACTATATTTTGCCCCTTCCCAACCCATCCCCCTTATTGAATTTTCTCCCTTGACCCTGTCCCCTTTTGAAAGTGTTTGTTTTTGATTACCTCCATCCCAATCTGTCCTCCCCTCCATCATCCCCCCTTTTTTTATCTTCTTCCCTCTTCTTTCCTGTGGGGTAAGATACCCCATTTAGTATGTATGGTATTCCCTCCTCAGGCCAAATCTGATGAGAGCAAGATTCACTCATTTCCCCCTCACCTGCCCTCTCCCCTCCTCCCACAGAACTGCTTCTTCTTGCCACTTTTATGCGAGATAATCCACCCCATTCTATCTCTCCCTATCTCCCTCTCTCAATATATTCCTCTCTCATCCCTTAATTTGATTTTATTTCTTTGGGATATCTTCCCTTCATCTTCAACTCACCCTGTGTCTGCTCTCTCTCTTTCAATCTCTCTCTCTCTCTCTCTCTCTCTCTCTCTCTCTCTCTCTCTATATATATATATATATATATATATATACACACACACATACATATATACATACATACACACTCACATATACATATATATGTACATAAACATATATATATATATATATATATATACACACACATATATATGCATATTCCCTTCAGCTACCCTAATACTGAGGTCTCATGAATCATAAACATCGTCTTTCCATGTAGGAATGTAAGCAAAACAGTTCAACTTTAGTAAGTCCCTTGCAATTTCTTTTTCTTGTTCTTTTTCTTGATTACCTTTTCATGCTTCTCTTGATTCTTGTGTTAGAAAGTCAAATTTTTTATTCAGTTCTGGTCTTTTCATTGAGAAAGCTTGAAAGTCCTCTATTTTATTGAAAGTCAATATTTTGCCTTGGAGCATGATACTCAGTTTTGCTGGGTAGGTGATTCTTGGTTTTAATCCTAGCTCCATTGACCTCTGGAATATCGTATTCCAAGCCCTTTGATCTCTTAATGTAGAAGCTGCCAGATCTTTGGTTATTCTGATTGTGTTTCCACAGTACTCAAATTGTTTCTTTCTGGCTGCTTTTTGTATTTTCTCCTTGATCTGGGAGCTCTGGAATTTGGCGACAATATTCCTAGGAGATTTCTTTTTGGGATCTATTTGAGGAGGCGATCGATGGATTCTTTCAATTTCTATTTTGCCCTGTGGCTCTAGAATATCAGGGAAGTTCTCCTTGATAATTTCTTGAAAGATGATATCTAGGCTCTTTTTTTGATCATGGCTTTCAGGTAGTCCGATAATTTTTAAATTCTCTCTCCTGGATCTATTTTCCAGGTCAGTGGTTTTTCCAATGAGATATTTTACATTGTCTTCCATTTTTTCATTCCTTTGGTTCTGTTTTATAATATGTTGATTTCTCATAAAGTCACTAGCTTCCACTTGCTCCAATCTAATTTTTAAGGTAGTATTTTCTTCAGTGGTCTTTTGGACCTCCTTTTCCATTTGGCTAATTCTGCCTTTCAAGGCATTCTTTTCCTCATTGGCTTTTTGGAGCTCTTTTGCCATTTGAGTTAGTCTATTTTTTAAGGTGTTGTTTTTTTCAGTATATTTTTCAGTATTTTTTTGGGTCTCCTTTAGCAGGTCATTGAATTGTTTTTCATGGTTTTCTCGCATCCTTCTCATTTCTCTTCCCAATTTTTCCTCTACTTCTCGAACTTGCTTTTCCAAATCCTTTTTGAGCTCTTCCATGGCCTGGGACCAGTTCATGTTTTTCTTGGAGGCTTTTGTTGTAGGCTCTTTGACTTTGTTGACTTCTTTAGGCTGTATGTTTTGGTCTTCTTTGCCACCAAAGAAAGAATCCAAAGTCTGAGACTGAATCTGGGTGCATTTTCGCTGCCTGGCTATATTCCCAGCCAAATTACTTGACCCTTGAGTTTTTCAATGGGGTATGACTGCTTGTGGAGTTAAGAGAACGATGTTCCACGCTTGGGGGGATGCACCAGCTCTGCTACACCAGCACTCCTCCTTCCCCAAGAACCCCCAACCCAGACTGGACTTAGATCTTCAGCAGGCTATTCACTTCTGCTCTGATCAGTCACTTAATTCCTCCCACCAGGTGGGCCTGGGGCTGGAAGCAACTGCAGCTGTACTTCTGTAGCTGCCCCACCTCCACTGCCCCTGGGGTGGTAGCCGAACCTCGAACTCCTTCCACTCCCGCAGCTTTTCCCACTAACCTTCTCTGTTGTCTTTGGTGTTTGTGGGTTGAGAAGTCTGGTAACTACTGCAGCTTACTGATTCAGGGCTCTAGGGCACGCTCTGCCCAGCTCCTGGTCTGGTTGGTCCACACCGCTCACACTGGGCTCTACTCCACTCCGCTCCGCTCTGCTCCCAGCTCCGTGTGGGATAGACCTCACCAAAGACCATCCAGGCTGTCCTGGGCTGGAGCCCTGCTTCCCTCTGCTGTTTTGTGGGTTCTGCAGTTCTAGAATTGGTTCAGAGCCATTTGGTGGGGAGCTCACACTAGTCCCTGCTTTCCAGCCACCATCTTGGCTCCTCCCCCTGATCCCATGATTTCTGAAGAACCCTTAGAATATATTCTTGATAAATTCTTTTCTTTTCTTTTTTTTAATTTAATATATTTAGTTTTCAGCATTGACTTTCACAAGAGTTTGAATCACAAATTTTCTCCCCATTTCTACCCTCCCACCTACTCCAAGATGGTGTATATTCTGGTTACCCCATTCCCCAGTCAGCCCTCCCTTCTGTCACCCCACTGCCCTCCCATCCCGTTTTCCCTTCCTTTCTTGTAGGGCAAGATAAATTTCTGTGCCCCATTGCCTGTATATCTTATTTCCTAGTTGCACGCAAAAACATTTTTTTTTTGTTTTTGAACATCTGTTTTTAAAACTTTGAGTTCCAAATTCTCTCCCCTCTTCCCTCCCCACCCACCCTCCCTAAGAAGGCAAGCAATTCAACATAGGCCACATGTGTGTCATTATGTAAAACCCTTCCACAATAGTCATGTTGTGAAAGACTAACTATATTTTGTTCCTTCCTAACCTATCTCCCTTTATTGAATTTTCTCCCTTGACCCTGTCCCTTTTCAAAAGTGTTTGTTTTTGATTACCTACTCCCCCATCTGCCCTCCCTTCTGTCATCCCCCCCTTTTTACCTCCTTCCTCCTTCTTTCCTGTGGAGTAAGATACCCTATTGAGTGTGTATGGTATTCCCTCCTCAGGTCAAATCTGATGAGAGCAAGATTCACTCATTCCCCCTTACCTGCCCTAAGGGGGTACATTTTAATAGAACAGGGGACACAAGAAATCATTAACCCTTTGAGGAGACTTTACCTTCTAAGAGATCATCTCTCACACAAGGATAGGTTTGAACCCTCATGTTTGAAATTATCACTTGGTCTGCAGTTTGAACATTATTACTAACCTTCTCCCTCATTTTAGGGATACCATGACTGAGACCTAGTTAAGGGGAAGAAAAGGGGCTGGGCTGACAGAATCCAGATCCAAGTTTTCCACTGTTAGAACAACCAAGTTATTGTCGTTGTGCTGTTCAGTCCTGTCTGACTCTTTCTGACCCCATTGACCATAGCAGGCCAGGCCCTTCTATCCCCCACTCTCTCTGAAAGTCTGTCCAAGTTCATGTCATACCTTGGGGCCCAATCTTCCCTGCCCTTTCTCCCAGGCTGCTTGCAGGCCTTGGGCTGTTAGGCCTGGTCCTTTGTTCCTTTATTGCATGAGAGGAATGTCTCTGCCAGGTGCCTGGCCAAACCCAGCCACACTGCTGGGGAGAGCTGAGGAGGCAGCAGCTCCCAATGAAGGAGGTGCCCCGGGTGCTGCTTGCTGACCAACAGGCTGTGCCAGGCACCTATGTAAGGGGCCACCAACCTGCCCCTGTCCTAGGAGGGGAGTCTGAGCTGACCTTCCATGGGCCCAAGATGCGCAAGGGCCCAAGATGCGCAAGGGCCGTGTGTGCAGGGGATGGTGTGGTACAAACAAATCTGTGGTACGTTGTTACCCAAGGTGGGGGGGTGGTTAGAGCAGTGCAGCCCCGACGGGTGCTGTGGCCAGCCCTGGTGCACTTCCGGGGGCACCACACCTTCTCCCAGGCCTGCCCCAAGTGGTCTGTTGGCCGAGTGCCAGGCGTGGCCCCAGCAGCATCCTTAGCAACTCCAAGCACAGCTACAGATTCCCCAATAGCCACATCAGCAGTCTCAGTTATCCCAACTGACCCATTCTCCACCACCTCCTCTGCCAATTATGCACCAACAGATTCCTCTGGAGCCTGAGCTGCAGCTCCAGGCTCCCCAAGAGACCCAGGCTCCCCCTAAGTCTCCTCTGAAGCTTCACTTACCCCTTCCCCCAACCCCAGCAGCAACCTCAGTCCCAGGAGCCCCCGAGCAGTGGTTTTATCTCCAGTATATATTTTATTCAAAACATTAAAGGGTTAATTGGAGAGGATGTGAAAGGGCCTCCATTGTCTTTGTAAACCACTGTAGTTTCAATAAAATACCTGTACTCAGAAGACACCAAAGCCTAGCCTGTCACAAGAGGGCGAGACCTTAGAACATGGAATGTCAGGCCTTGTAGATTTATTAAATCTCATTTCAATGCTAGCTCATGTTATTCTCCTCAGAAAGCAGCCAGCTAGCTGCCAAGGTCACTCCTCATTTTAGAAGAGAGGGCAGTGAGGGTCATAACACTCCAGGGATGGCCCAGGGTCCCAAACCTGTGTCTGAGGGTGGATGTAATATGTCTGTACTGAATGCTGGTAGGGTGGGGGAGGAGGAGGAGGAGTGTTATCTAGAAAATAAAAAAAATACTCAGGGAATTCTGATATTTTCACAAATTTATTTTTTCTGTTAGTTACCCCAATGTTTAGGCAGGGGTAGTGTCATTTTTTTTGGAGGGGGGAAGGCAGGGCAATTGAGGTTAAGTGACTTGCCCAAGGTCACACAGTAAGTGTGTCAAGTGTCTGAGGCTCCTGACTCCAGGGCCGGTGCTCTACTCACTGCACCATCTAGCTGCCCCAATAGTGTCATTTTTAAAACAATTAAATATAGAATATAATAAACAGACTTTATTTCAGAAAAAGATTTATTAGTACAGAGTTGATGTTGTTAGTTAAACCTCAGGAAAGGAAAGTGGAACCCCCAAAGAAAAGGTGAAAGGCCTGGAACATTCATCAATCTTCCAGGAGCAAAATCGGGAAATATAAAAACTTCTATACAGTGACCTGAAATCAAGTAAGTCCAGTATTATTATTTCTTTTCTGGGCAGGGAATTCAGAGTATTTATTTTATTACAAAATGCTTCATTTGACAAGATTGGAAAGGGTACATCTCTGTGCTTTAAATCACAGTATTTCTAAGAACCATAAGCAGTGAATTCACAAAAAAATACACAGACTCCAAAGTCCCCAAATCATAGCCAGTCACAAGAGGGTGGATCCTTAGGTCAGGCCTGAGAACAGATTTTATCTAGGACTTTAAGTGGCCAGGAGAAGAGACTGTCAGAGTTGAGGGGGTATTGAAATAGAGGGATGTCATAGCTGTGGAAGATTGGAATGGATAGTGGCCTTGTAGCCCAGTGAATTTTAGGGATGGACCAAGCCTCATGTTGCATTTGCTTTAAGGCTGCCAAAGCATTTTGCATGGTGAGCTCATTTGGTCGTCACTACAGCCAGCTGAGCTAGTGGACGTTCTCATTGTTCTTTTTAGAGCAGAGGACAGTGAGGCCTAGAAAGCTCCAGGGATGGCCCAGGGTCCCAAACCTAGTTAGGCTTCTAAGGGAAGACTGGAATGCAGCTCTCTCTGACTGTAGGCCCAGGGCTATAAGCCCAGAGGCTCAGTAGGTCCCAGTAGGAAGATCTGTGAGAGGTTCTAGAAAGGCAGAAAACACTCAGGGGATGCACATTGTTTGAAGTTTTATTTTTTGGGTCAGCTGCAGGAATGTCTAGGCAGGGATAGTACAATTAAAAAAAACAAGCATACTTATAATAAGCAGCATTTATTTCAATAAAATGTATATTGACACTATGACAATGTTCTGAATTAAAACCCATGAGTGGAACAAGTGAAGACCTCTCATAAAAAGGAAAAATTGAATAAATAGGAATAACTAAGATAGCAAGGCCTCTCATGAACTCTAAACTTCAGCTTTCTACTTAAATTTTTCTGTAAGATGAGTTAGTGACCATGGGAAGACAAGTTAGTAACTGTAGGATCCCTCAAGCATAAAAATAGGACACAAGATGCTCATGTCCTGTGTATTTACCTAAGGGCGAGAGGCCTGAAAGAAAGAAGGGCAGAGGTGAATAAGTTAGCAACCATAAAATCCTCTGAGAATAAGGATAGGACACAGGATGCTCACCTCCTGTGTATTGACCCTAGGATAAGGGACCCCCGGCTCAGAAGAATAATGGATGAAAAACCGGAAAGCCAGGTGAAATGTAGACGTGCAAGACCAGTTAGGTATAAGAATGATTGGAGACAAAATTTAAGGGTTCTGGGGGATATCTGTCACAGATGTAAGGGTGATGAGAGGCATCCGTTGAAGAAGCAAAGGTGGTGGGAAAGGCTAGTTTGCCACAGATGTGAAGATAAAGTAACCAACAACTGGCTTCTGCTTGTCACAGATAACCAAACCATTTGTTCATTGTCATTGTCACTGAGGTAGATTTATCACTTAAGATATAAGAATGGTGCATCACCTGCTTGTCAAAAATAACCATACCATTTGTTCTTTGCCATTGTCACCAGGTAGTTTTATGGCATCCAGATTGTACCCTCAAGGCTTGCGTCTTCAAGCCCAGAGGAAGGAGGTTGGGAGGAGGAGTTGGGGTTAGGGATCTATATGAACACCCAAATTTTCTGTGTCCTGTGTGCTCTGACACTGAGAGGACCCTTGGGGCCCTTTTGGTGCCTGAGTTGCCCTTTCCCGTGGGATCTTCATAAAATTTCCTTTCTACTTTCACCTTGAGATGCCTCTGCTTTAATTCGTAAATCTGTGCCACACACCCAGGTTTGGAAATACCAAAAAGATAAAAGGATTGTAACATATGTGGATTTGGCCACTTCAGAGTGAAGACTAATAAAAAAATTTTATGCAGTGCCTTGATCAAGTACCCCAGGAACTGATATTTCTATTCATGACCATGAATGCAGAGTATTTATTTTATTCAAAAAATCAAAAGGGTTAATTGAAGAGCATTTGAAAGACCCTCCAGAGGGTGGGATAGGATGGAGGGGAGTATAATTAGTCTTTCACAACAAGACATTTATGGAAATGTTTTGTGTGACTACACATGTATAACATATATCAAATAGCTTGCCTTCTCAGTGGGGGTGGGTGGGGAGGAAGGGAGAGAATGTGGAACTCAAAGTTTTAAAAATTAATGTTAAAATTGTTTTACATGCTACTTGGAAATAAGACACAAAGGCAATGGGGTATAGAAATCTATCTTGCCCTACAAGAAAATAGAGGGGAACGGGATAAGAGAAGGGGGGTATGTGATAGATGGGAGGGCAGATTAGGGTAAGGGGTAATCAGAAAGCATGCTGTCTTGGGGTGGGGGAGGGGAGAGATGGAGAGAATATTTGGAACTCAAAATCTTGTGAAAGTGAATGTTGAAAACTAAAACTAAAAAAAATATAAAAAAGAAAGACCCTCCATTTGTCTTTGTAAACCACTGCATTGCTAAGACACATGCACAAGTAATTTTCAACAAAATATATGTACTCAAAAGACACCAAGGCCTAGTCTGTCACAAGAGAGTGAGGCCTTAGAACCTGGAATGTCAGGGCTTGTAGAGACCTGAGAACACACAATGTCTGGGGTAGGAGTTGCCACAGGGAAGAAAATATCATATCTGGGAGGGTACCTTAATGGAGGGCTATCAGGGGTAGAAGGGTCTGTACAACAGGGGAAGTCAGAGTGACCTCTGTCAATCCTTTCAGATTATTTGAACCCCAATAACACCCACTGCTTTGCTCTATTCTAAAAATCCCATTTTCTGTGTCAGCAACTTCAAAGACCAGATAAGATTAACAAGGTGTATCTTTCCTGTTGGTGACAGAATGTCTGCTGCCAGAACAGTGGGATCTCTCTTATCTTGATATTCTAGAGACATTTGCTTCTCCTAATTGTAATCTCTAAGTGACCCTACCTTCCTTTCTTTGATATGGAGATCATAAACTGCAGTTGAGAATTGTCACTTAAACCTTGTCTTTCCATGATCTTGTATCCACTAGCTTCAAGGGAATAAACTATATGAATGTATATGTCACCTAGTCTGTTTTCTTCCTTCAACCAAACTTTCCAGTCTACACCTCTAACATCACAGAATTTTAGTGATAGAAGGGCTCTCATGTTACATTTTAGAGCTAGCTTTTACAAAGTGCTTGAAGGTTGTAATTGAGACTGCAGAAGGACCACAGGGCAGGAAAGCCGACAATGTTTCGTCTTTTGTTCTTGAAAAGGACCAATAATATTACAAGGGTGACGTCTTGACTTAGGAGCTAATTGGATTTAAGTGTGGCAGAGCTATGCCAAGTCACCAGCCTCACTTTCTCTTCCAGAGTCATCAGAGTCCAGTGGCAAAGGTCAAAATGACTGGACTAGGATGCAGTGGGTGTGTTCTACTCACGACTCACTACGACTGTGTTAGAGTCCTTATAGGATTAGCTTATAAATAAATGCCCAATGAGAGATCTGTCTCTCATTGATCAAAGTAGGGAATTGAAATGTGTTAAGTTTAGAAGTCCTGTTCTCTTTCTAATCACTGCGTGCCAGAAAAGCTGGTTCAGCTTCTGAGAAACTCCAAGGCATGGGTCTGTTATCCTTGAGAAGTCAACTAACTGACCTTGTACCATCTTTAGCCTTATCCCTGCCAATTATGAAGGTGGTCTTCTCTAATCCCCAAGTGCCAATGAGTCTACATCCTGGTATCCATTCAGGATACATCTGGGACCCACAAATTCACAAAAACATTCCTTAGAGACAAAAGGAGGTGGTCTTCATGTACAAACCCACTTTCTTTAATGCAACCAATCATGATTCCTTGACCCCATGGTGTTGCCAGTTTAATAACCAATGATATGATTTCTGTTCTGCTCTTTGTTCTATGCTTATAAAATGAGTTGTGTCTTCATGTTGGCATAAACTGAGGCAGCTCACTGACACATTTATTGACAGCAATACATGTCACTGTTATTAAATGTCATCTTGCCCAGAGATATCTCTTTTTGTTTGGTATACCTTTTTGTTAAACTTTGCTCGACATAGTTATCCCAGGAGTTTTTATCAAGTAGAGATTTAATTCCTAAGTAATTTATGTTTTCAGGTTTATCAAACATGGGATATGAAAATCCATTGTTGCTGGTTGTTCCTTGTCTGATCTGTTCCACTGATCTACTACACTGTTTCTGAACTAATACCAAATATGTGATAACTGCTACTTTATAACTGAATTTAAATTCCAAGCATGTAATTCCCACTTCACTCCTAATTTTTTATTATTTCCCTTGGTATTCTAGATCTTTTGTGACTCCAAATTTATTTTGTTATTTTTTAAAGCATTCTGTAAAGTAGCCCATTGATTATGTCATTGCTAGCTACTGCTTTCAATTTATTAATTAAATCTGGGAGTATCATCTTTTTTTATTGTATTGACATAACCTAGACATGAGCACTGAATAACATTTCAGCTATTACAGTCATTTTTTATTTCTTTAAGGGGAAATTTGTAATTGAATTTATACAGGTAAGTTGGGGTCTTTGACAGACTGATTCCCACATGTTTTATGTACATTTTTCTTATTCTGAATGGGGTGAGGGCTATCAGCTCTAAACCATATTTTTCTCAGCTCTTCAAGCTCAAATTTAGGTAATCTCTTTCACCACTAGAATGTAAGCTCATTGAAGGCAAGAACTGGCTTGCTTGCTTGCAGCTCCTAGCACTTACTAAGCAATTTATAATTCTCTCTCTCTCTCTGTTTGTCTCTCTCTGTTTCTCTGTCTCTCTCTCTCTCTGTGTCTCTCTCTCTCCCCCTCTCCTCTTTGATCCAGTAAAACTGGCCGCTTTGATGTTATTTGGATTAGATGCTCCATCTCCCAATTCCAGGCATTTTCACTGCTATCCCTCATGCCTGGAACTCTCTCCTTCCTCATCTCCACCTTCTAGCTTTCCTGACTACTTTCAAGTCCCCGTTAAAATCCCATCTTCTACAAGGAACCATTCCTGATCCACCTACATGTTATTGCCTTTTACTCTCTTAATTATCACCAAATTTTCTTGTGAGTATCTTATTTCTGAATATTTTTGTATATTGTCTCTGAAATTAGACTGTCAGCTGCTTGAGAGCAGGGACTGTCTTTTACCTTACTTTGTATTCCAAACAACCAGTGCATGGCACATATTTGGTGCTTTGATGAATGCTTGTTGATTGTTGACTATTTATCTATCTAATGCTCCTCACTATCTCTCCGCCCCCATGTGTAATCAGTTGCCAGGTCTTCTCTTCTCCCTGGACTTCCTCTGCTTTATTTCAACTCTTCATCCTGAAGTTTCACTCCAGCCCTGGAATGCCTACCTGGGAAGTACCCTTCCTCTCTGCAGTCTCCCCCTCTTATTGAACAGGTCCTCCCAGAACCTACATTGAAGGAGGCACTCAGGCCAGCCATGGATCATTCTTCTCCAGCATCCTCTCCTATGACACCCTGGCCCTGCCAGCTCTGTAGCTTTTCAACTTCGTTTTATGAGCTGTCATTAGAAGGTAAGCACTTGGAGGACAGGGACCATCTTTCTTTCTACCCGTATTTATATTCCCCATGCCCAGCACAGTGCTTGGTGACTAACTGATTGATTCATACAACCCCATCTTTTCTCACCCGGACAATTGCAATAGATTCCCAACTGAATTCCCTGCCTGATGTGTCTCAGATAACATGTCACTTCTTCCCATATATGAGGCCTTTCCAGATCCCTCCCTGCTTATTAGAAACCCTCCCCAATTCTGGTGCTTTTTATTGATGTTTTATATATACAAATATAAATAGATCATTCAGTGTAGTATATTGTGTGTGTGTGTGTGTGTTGTATATTAGAAATCAAGTTCAAATTTTTTCATGGCAGGGGTATTTACTTTTTGTTCTTGTACCCCAGCACATGGGACAAATTCTGGAACATATTAGATGTTTAAAAAAATGCCGACTGAATAGTGAATTTTCCTCAAAGATAATAACAAGGTCATTCACTGACATTTGGTGTCCAAGATGGATGTTGCAGGTCATTGACAATGTCAAGACAATTATACCCAGTTACTGCACACATCCAAATCCTTGCATTCCATTCCAGCCCTTTCCCAAACTTATCTGTATTGGATTTGGGCACATGTGATAACTCACTTTCTTTTAAAGGAGATAGAACAGACTGAAAGGAAATCCTCCATTGAAAAAGCGAAATAATGAAATCCTTCAGCATAAACAGGAGTTCAGACTAAATCATCATGATTAAAACTATCCCTTACACTCATAATCCTAACACAGTAGATAATGTACAGGTTAAGACTTAATTGTAGTGGAGATATGAGCAAGCAGGCTTCACCCTACAGTGTACCTGGTCCCTAGGTACAAATATATTTTTTTATTCTTTAAAAGAATTGGTGTTAACCTTGGGCCTTTCTGCCAATATGATTAAAGTTCCTTCAGGGCAGGAGTTTTTTCGTTTTGTCATTATGTCCCCAACACCCAGAGCAATCAATGCCTGGCCTTTCATAGATGCTTAAGAAATTTTATTGAACAGCTGGCTTTGAGGAAAATAACTCGGTCATTGTTGAGATCGGGTGTCCAGAAAGGATACTGCAGATCACTGAAAATTTTGACTCAATTTTGTCTGTTTGTGGCCAACTCAGATATTGGTGTTCTAGTCATTGTCGCCTGGACAAATAGTAGTATTCCATTTGGACTCCTTCCAAAGCCTCTTTTTGCTAGATTTTAGCACATGGGACAACTTACTCACTATGAATTAAGGGACGCAGAACATATCTAAATGAAATTCTCCACTTATTAAGCAAAGCAAATAATGAATTTCTTTAATATAAATAGGAATTTAGACTAAAGTGTCATCAACAAAATGATCTCTTACACTCTTAATCCTACCACAGGAGATATGATACAGGTAAAGATTAAATGTCAGGGGAGACAGCAATGATCAAACTACATCTTACAGTGTGCCTAGTTCCTAGGTAAAGTATTAATATTGCTCATTCCACAAGAATAAAATAATAGGAAGGAAATAAATACAAGAAAATGACCAATCTCAACTTTGAAGGATGCTTTTGAAATATATCTCAAAATTTGCCTGAGGCAGTGATGCACAAGCTTTAACCTGTTCATACTGTCTCATTCTAGCTTCCAAGAGCCAGTTATTAAATTTTCAGGAATTTGGCAAGCTGGTTGTGAAGTCAGATACTCAATCAGCATGTATTAAGGCCTACTGTGTGTCACGCAATGTGCCAAGCACTGGGGATAGAAAGAAAGGCAGAAGACAATTCCTTCCCATGGGAAGCTCAGAATCGTGTTAAGCATAGCTAGTGTCCTGTTCAATAAGTTCTTATACCTATAACCTTATCTGTTTCTTTACAAGAATTACTTTCAACTGTAGAAAAGTACTTTTTCTAATATATTATTATTGATTTTAAATCATTGTGGCTTTAATAATGAATGTCTGAAGGCAAACTTCATTGCATTTTGTTCTGATGGTGTTGGAGCCCCGTGTTGGGAAGAATCTGGAATAGCCACAGAGTTGTTAGAGAATATTCCTAAAATCGTTATTTGCTAGTATTTAAATCATTGAGTGAAATTATTATGTGAAAATCATTTTTAAAACATTTCTGAATAAAAGGTACTCTATATATCACCAATTTAACATAAATCAAACTGAGCTAAAATTTTTTGCTGAAGAATTTGAAATTGAAATTATTTGAATTGGTCAAGTTCTAGGATGGAGAAGGATGGCATGAAGTTTACTAGCTGCTACGTGTTTATCCTGGACTACGTACATGCATTTTTCTCATTCTTCTCCTAATTCTGATTTGTAAAAGGGATTAGCTAACATTAATTTCCTGAAAGATCTTGTGTTAATGATGGACGTTCTGGAAGAACTTTTATCACTTTTAGCTGTGTTATAGTCAAGGTCAACTAACATTCAGAAAACAGAAAAAATAATCAAATGCATCATAAAACCTTTGGAAGATTTAAAAATTGGTACCGGACAGCATGAACCTCAAGTTGAAGGTTTGATTAAATTAGATAAGTTTAAAGATAGTATATTTAATAAAAAATAAATTTAATGTTCTTCCCAAGAATATATTACCAAAAATATATTTGAACACATGAACTTACAGCTTTTATTGTTCAGAAGCAACAATGAAGTCATTTTTAATTATTCTGATTTATTAGAACCATGTATTTGGCTTTAGGAAGAGCTAACTTCACCCCAGGTTGGTAGTGAAAAAAAATTGTATCAAATTTGGGAAACTGACAGCCAGTGGCATCTTGGCCAGCGTTCTTAGTTATTCTGTTCACAGAGCAGGGCAGTGGTTTGAAGAATGAGGTCTTCTGGGAAGAGGTCATATCTTGGATGCAGGTTTTACAGACAGTTTGTCCTTATGCTCATTTATCATGTTACTTGTCACATAGATGTGTCTGCCTGTCCTCAGATGTGTGGGACAGAATCAGAAGGAAATAATACATCTGCCCCAGACACCGGCAGACAGAATTTGTTCTAAGAACATCAGAGCAGTCGGGCTACTGTGTCACTCTAGGCCCCTCTGATGCATGTGTGAGTGTTCTAGAATGCAAGTTGTTTTAGTGGCAGCCTACCTGAAAACCCTTTCCGTCACCTTTTCTGGTGCAGAAGTGATGACTTTTATAGCCACTCAGAGGTTATAGAAATCCTTGCTAACAGACCTCTGATTTCAGCAAAAAGCAAAAGTGAGCCAAAGGGAAGCCCACATTCAGCATAGTGTATCATGTAGATAGGAAGCCAAAAATTCTGTTCAGTCCAACAAGTATGGCTGGAATGTTTAGTAGATGAAACTGTACATTTTAGGGAAACTCTGTATCTTTTAAAATGTGAAGGAGAATCTGATCCCTTCCACTATAGTCTCTGAATGTGTAGAGAGGTGAGAGTAACCTCTTCAAAGGAGAGTACAGGGGGCAGCAGGATGGGGTGGATACATCTGAGAAACTTCAGAGTCACAAAGACCTGAGTTCAAATCCTGCCTCACTTGCTAGCTGTGTGATCCCAGGGAAGTTTCTTTACCTTTCTTGGCTTTAGTCTTTCCTCTGTTAATTGAGGGACTTGATTGCCTGGGTGGTCCCTTCCAGCTAGGATCTTTATTATGACAATGCACACAATTCACTTCACCCCCTGGACTTCAGTCCCCTCCCCTGGATAATGAGGGGATGCAATAGATGGCCTCTGGCTGTCCTTCTAGCTTTAAATTAAAGACTAGGATGCTGTAGGGCCATTTAAGGGCTAAAAGCAATGACTGAATGGAAAGAGAATTGAGGCAGCAAGTAGAGACCACACATTTGAGAAGCCTGGCAGTGACTGAAAGGAGAGAGGGACAGCTCTGTTAAGAATGGAGGGCCACAGGGCAAGGGTGATGGAGAATGGGGTACAGTGGCAGGAACACATGCCCACATCTCCCTCATTCATGAAGATGCATCCACCCTCCCTCCCCTCCATCCCGTTTCTCTCCTCCATTTTGTGACTAATCTCCCTGGGAAGGCTGCTTAAAACAGGGGCCTCCATTTCTTTTCTTCTCACTGTCTTCTTAACTCTCTATAGTCGGGCTTCTGCCCTCATCATTCAATGGAAAATGCTTTCTCCAGAATTACTAATGATCTATTAATGGCTAAATCTAATGGCCTTTTCTCAGTCCTCATCCTCTTGAGCTCTCTGTAGCTTCAGGCACTTTCAATAGCCCTCTTCTACTGTCACTGCGGTCCCCTAGGTCTCGTCCTCTGTCCACTCCTTCTCAAAATCCTTTGCAGGATCATCATCCATGTCAGGCCCAGTAACCAGGAGTGTCCCAGAGGGGTCTGTCCTGGGCCCTCTTCTCTTCTCCCTCTATATTATTCTACTTACTGATCTTCTCTGCTCCCATGGATTCAATGATCACCTCTATACTGATGATTCTCAAATTGACTTATGCAGGCCTAATCTCTGCTGACCTCCAGTGTCATATTTCCAACTGCCTATTGGATGTCTCTAACTGGATGCCCTGTAGACAGCTAGGTGACAGTGCATCTGGAGTCAGAAGGACTTGAGTTCAAATGTGACCTCAGATACTTACTAGCAGGGTGCCTCGGGGTAAGTCACTTAACCTCTGTCTGCCTCAGTTTCTTCAACTCTACAATGGGAATACTAATAGCACCTACATCACAGAGTTCTTATGAAGATGGAATGAGGTGATATTTGTAAGATATTTAGCACAGTGCTTGGCACATAGAGTAATAAAAATAAATGTAGAATTTTGTCAAAAGCTTCTTGTCATCTATTGACATAGTCAAATGGTTTTAATTATTTATATAATTAACTTGATTTATTATACTCAGTCTTCCTGATATTGAACTAACTCTACATGCCTGGCATAAATCCAACCGTCTCATGATACTCATTTAAATAAGTCATTATAACTTACCAATATTTTATTTAAAAGCTTTCTGTCTATGTTTATCAGGAATATTGTTCTGTTGTTTTCTTTCTTTAGATTATCACCCTCTGGCTTACAGATACGTATTTTTACGATATGTATTTGTATCATAGGAAGATCAGAAGGAAGCCTGTTTTTAATATTATGGCAAATAGCATATATAATATAAAAATGCCTGGAATGACCTTATAACTTCTGCATCTTTACTTCCTTGGCTTTTATCAAGCCTTATATCAAATCTCATCTTCTAAAGATCCTCATTTATTCTATCTAACTGAGCCTTCTCCTTTCTTCTATTCCCTATGTATCATGTATTTACCTGTTTAATTACATGATATCCCACTATTAGATTTTAAGCTCCTTGAAAACAGTGACTGTTTTTTGTACTTTAGGTTTACTCTGGTAGAGATAAAGAACAAGAGATCAATGCATATGTACACACACAGAAAGAAGTATTTAAAGGGGTGTCAGTAAAGATAATTGAAACAATTACTATGTGTAATACCTAATTTATCCCTCAGTTATGAGCTTGAGAAGGGAGGCCATCATTAAAATATAACCGTTCTTCCTAGGTTCCCTGTCCTTAGAGTATTGCTGTGGAGATGGGAGGCTCAACCAGATGTTAACTCAGAAGTTTTTCTCTCACATAGTTAATTGCTTCTATGATTTGTTCTTTGACCCATTCATTATTTAGGATTTCACTGTTAAGTCTTCATTTGGGCCACTGTTTTTTGTTTGAGGTCCCTGACCCAATAACTATTTTTAATGCATTATGGAAATTCTGTAAAGGATAACTTTACCATTTCTGCCTTTTTACATTTCTTTCCAATATTTTAGCATCCAAAATACATGGTCAGTCTTTCTAAAAGTACTATGAGGTGATGAGAAATAGATATAATCTTTGTTATCCCACTTAGAAAATATTGTAAGTCTTTTAGCTCTAAATTCTCTAGCAATTTGTTCACTTCTGTCCATTTTGTTTACTTATCCATAACTCAAGATATTGTGTTACCATCTATGTGGTCTTATAGCTCAGTTAATGTTTGCTTTGTGAATTTGTATGCTAAGGAATCTGAAGCCAATAATTTTATTACTGATAATAGTTTCTCTATGGCTGCTTTCAACATAATGTTATATTCTTATTTATCCTTTTAAAATTTTGAATCTGTTTTAGCTTTGTCAGACACCTTGAATGCAACTTTGGCTTTTTTAGATTCATCTGATGCATAGTAAATTTTTTGCCATCCCATCAGTTTCATTTTGTGTATGTCTTTGTTTTTCAAATGTGTTGAAATTTGAAAAGCCACAGATTGTGGGGTCTTGTTTCCTTATCTAATCTATCCTTTTTTGTTTCATTGGATTTTTTTTAATCCATTCGCATTTGAAGCTATGAAAGTTATGTAATACAAGGAAAATTAGGAACCCCTGAGTAACCCCTAGCTACTGACAAGCCCCCCCAGAAAGAATGGATTCAGATATCTTTGGTATTTAGCAAACCCCCTGGGACTCCATGGCTCCTTCCTGAAATGTCAATAGATAGGACCATCCCACTGAGAGATAACCTGGCAGATCCTGTCTAGCAGATATCCCTGAGACTCCTTGGCTCCTTCCTGGAATGTCAATAGATAGGACCATCCCACTGAGAGATAACTTGACAGACCCTTCCTGGGAGATATCCCTGGGACTCTGTGACTCCACCAAGGAATGTAAATGAGATTATCCCACTAGTACTATAACCTGACTGAATCTTTTGATCAGCCAGGACCTTTGTTCCTCTTCCCCCCTACTCTGTACCCCCATATCCTATATAAGCCAAGCCATCACCCCAACACATTTGCCATTGATTTGTGGTGCCGTACCCCGATGGCCGCCGGCTAATAAATTCTCCACTTAAAACTTATACTCTGTGGTGTGTCTCGCTCGCTTCTGGTACAACAGTTAGGTATATATTTTCTTTCCATTTACCTCTGATTTTTTTTTCCCAAGTTGAGACTTTTTTTCTCTCTTCTGAGAAAAGAGTCTTAAAGTAGTAGAGTCTTATGTGTCTTTAGTCACTTTAGCTTAATCTTTTTTTTTAAGGTGGCTCTGTTCTCACCGGCAATCTTTCTCTCACCCCATGTCCCATTTGTTACCCCTTTCCTTTTGTTTTTTTAATTATAAATTCAATTTTCTTTCTTGCTTTTATCTAATTATTTAATTCTTGTCCTCCTTTCCACCTCTTACTCAAGCCAATTCCCCTTTCCTGTCTTCCCCTTCAATTACTCCTGCTCATTAGTTTTTTTTAATTCATTATTTTGCACCTCTTTCCAGAGAGGATTCTTTTCACTCTGTTATCTACTGTCTCTCTATTCTAATTCTCCATTCTCTGGTTCATGAACCCTATAATTATTTAGTCTCTCTCCATTCTTTTTTTTCCTTATGGAATAAAAATTCCTGATGTATCCAATCTGGGCTCCTCCCCAAGGCACTTTCTGCCTCTGCCTTGTAGAGATTGCCCTGGGGATTCTCCTTTTTCAATTTGTTTCACTCTCAGAACAATACCAATTCCTGCAGGTAACAGAGAAGACAGTGTCAAGGGAAAATTCTTCATTTGGGATTTCTCCCTAATTAATGAGGCAAAACTCAGGAAAAAGATAATTAAAAGGAGTTTATTAAAAGTGCATCTAGGGAGTAACATGCTGACTAGCTGATCACCAAGGCATAAGCCAGGCATTCAAGACGGAGCCATTTTTTGTTGATAACTTTCATAACAAGATAAAGATATTTCAAATAGGTCTGCATTAGCAAAAAGGGATGGGACATTGCATCTCAGCTCTTCTCCAATTGCCAGTACATGAAGGGTAACAGGTAGTAGGGGACCTGATATGTAAGGGATAGCAGGTGATAATACAAAAGCTGCAACTGTTGGAGTGATGCCTCCCCCAACAGAGACTGCCAAGGAGGACGGCGAATCGCTGACCCAGCATAACTTTCTATAATTCCCCCATTTGGTGCTAACCATATATATGGTACAGTACCACAACTGGTTTCATCTCACTTCTTTATCCTCAGCTACATCATCCTGTTCTTCGTTGATCATGCCATAACAGTTTGAGCAAGTATCTGTGGCTATAAGCTAGGGGACTTAAACATACAACAGGAAACAAGTGTACTGTGGCTATGAGCATCACAAATCAAAATCTCGTATTTCCATCGATGCCATAAAGTCAAATAATCTTAGGTATGGAATTATAATCTCATGTATCTCCCAAGAAGACAAACCTTCTTAAATAAGCTCTATATGTAAACTAAGGCAGGTTACACATCGAGCCATTTAGAGGGCTCTCCACATGAAAATTTTAGAGGGGAGATTTACATACAAGCAAGGCCACCTAGAAAATTCAGTAAACATAAATACCATAAAACAAAAGAGCAAAGTAATACAATAATTATCATCAGTGTTAAATAACATCAATTTCCCTTGTAACCCGCTCCCAACATTTCATCTTGAGTCCCAGATGTCCCATGTAGTTGTCTGGTCCCTGACAACATTTTCCCTTGGACATTCAGGAGCAGGCCTCATTCCGAGGGCAACTCTGAAGTGGCCTCTTTCCAGTGAATTTGCTTCTCTGGTTCCAAGGCACTTGCAGAGATTCCCAAGGAATTCTACTCAAATCTGTCAGTAACCAGGCTCAATACAATTTAATATAACTTCTTAATTGTGCATTTTCCAATAACTAATTCATGTGGTGAAAAACCTGTTCAAGTCTTATGATTCTAATCTTATTAACAACAGAACTACAGGGCAGCTAGGTGGTGCAGTGAGTAAAGCACCGGCCCTGGAGTCAGGAAGACCTGAGTTCAAATCTGGCCTCAGACACTTGACACATGTACTAGCTGTGTGACCTTTGGCAAGTCACTTAACCCCAATTGCCCTGACAAAAAAAAAACCTGAAATAACCCCAATAGAGCTACAAGAATATCAAATTAGGAACCCATAATTCACATGAAACTTAATAAACTCAGTTATTACTAATTGCATCTTTTTTCTTTATAATTATCAATGCAATTTTATATGTAATGTCCAGAACCCAATTTTTAGAACTTATTATTATAACATATTCAAGGCCTGTATATATAATTGTCTGATCTTGTTGCTTTCTCAAAATTTTCCATGCCTGGTAATTTTCCTGTAGGAGAAAAAGATACTTTAAGGATCTTTTCCAATCAATGAATACATAGCTACTACTCATTGTAAGTAGATGCTTTTTTATCCATAGGTTCAACAGGTACACAAATGAACTTGCTTAAAAGATATTTATTTAGTATTGTAATGACAAACTTCCACTGTTTACCTACCCTGATAAAAGAGATTTGCTTTGAGAGGAAGAAGAAAGGACAAAAGCATAACAGTATCAAAACTGGTAATCCAGGCTTTAGCCTAAGCGTACCAGTATAAAGCATCCTTAGTTCTGTTTGATTTCAGGTGAGTCATAGTTAAGTTTTAAGAATATTCATCATACAACAATGTTCTACCTTATATAGAGGGTATTATAACCAGTCAGGCTCAAGATTAACCCAGTGGGAAACATGCTTGTTCAAAAAGGAATAGCACCATGGGAAAACTGAGTCAAGAGATTCTCTCATAGGCCATGCCAAGGTCATTTACTAAATGTTTCCCAGGCCTCTACATCCACCTGTAGCAGTTCCCAGACTTCATTCCCTTTGGGCAGCACATGACATCCCCCTTGAATGGCCTCATGACAATGCAATCATATGTGAAATCCAAACTTAGGATAATATCAGATTACAGTTTTAAGAGATTTTACCTCAAATGGCAAGTTTCATTAATCACAGCTTAGGGCTAGGTACAGCTGTTCTTATTTGTATCTTGGTGTTGCAATAATAAAACACTTATCAGGCCTTTAAAATTTTATTCAACATCCTTTATTTTTCTTTATCTTCTTCTTTTTCAGTTTATACTCATCCTGGTGTAAAAATCATTTATTAGAAATCAAGAAAATAATTACATTCTGGAATTGCACAGAGACAGTGAATATATGATATAGTAATTACTCAAAAACCCAGAAAAACACTGGCAAAATGCTGTCAACCTCCAGATGAACAGATATCCATCTCTTAAGGCACTCCATATTCATCACTTAAAGGAAGAATAAGTCTTTAAGATTAGAGTTGGGTGAGACTAAGGTGGATGAAAGTATAACTTCAATATGTACTATTCCAGGCATAATTCCATAATCCGCACAAGGGATAGGCGAGTAACCTCAGATAAAACTCACTCTTTATTGTAAGCTGGTTTGAACATTTATCCCCTATTTTTGCAAGAAGTAGAAGAGGGAATCCCATTTTCTTAGAAAACCAGGTCATTGTTGAGGAATTTAACACCATAAGCAAACTCTTTCACAGAGCTGATAGGATTTTATTACATTGCCCAAGTAGATGGCCTCAAGAAATTTTGGAAGTTTCCAAATAATGAGATTTTACAAGGTCTTTTCTTTTTTCCCCATACAGCAAGTATCTTTTCCCAAAGAGTAAGTAATTAGCAATTTTCCTTTTCAAAATATACCCAGTTAAATTCTTGATAGGTTTTTACATTATGACAATAAACACTAATGACTTAATAATTTCACAGTAGCTAAATCAAAAGAAATTTTCAGCATGTCTCATACAATGGTTCCCCAGTTTCCATAATGTAAGGAAATTTATAAACACAATAACGACAGAAACAATATTATGGATATTTGAACCATAAAAGAATTTGGAGGCAAATTTAACTGGATGCAAACTAACATTAATTTATTTGAATGTATCTCTAAATCTTTTTACATAGAAATCCCTTCATTTTATCTCTCTTAGAATTTTACACTGATCATATCTAAAACCTGGTATAAAGTTATCAAAGATGGAGCAATTGCATTTAATTAAAGAGATAATAATATTAACAATAGTTAATTAACATTTATATAGTGTTTGCCATATGCCAACCACTCTGTTAAATACTTTACGATCATGTGATCCTTTCAATAATCCTGGGAGGTGGGTGCTATTATTTCATTTTCCCTTTTACAGATTGGTAAATTGAATAGAGGTGAAGTCACACAGTTATTATATTTCTGAGACTAAATTTTTTGACTCAGGTTTTCCTGAAAACACCCCTGCTTACATCTTCTCATTTCCATATTTCAATTACCCCTTCCTCCTTTCATCCTTATACTGTATCCTTTATTTAATAAATGTTTTTTAGTTTCCTCCCAGTTTGTCTGCATCAGATAGCATGAGAAAGGAATATTCTCATTTGTTAAGAGAATGGACAAAAGTTGTGAGTTGAAGATTTGAACCCAGGATATCCATGAGAAAGAGTCCAATTAAGTAAGACAGTGTTTGGGTTAATGGGGCCCATCCTTGGTGAGCCATATCTGTTCCAACAGTTTTTGATACACAGGAAAAAGGCCTTCTCAGAACAAAAGAAAAGGAGTCTGCCTTTAGATATGCTGATTATCAGGTGGCCAACATCTCCCCACTGTCCCCCCACAAGCAGTTTTATCTCTTACATTAGCCACCAGTATGACTTCAAATCATATTTCACATAATTTCTATGGAAACAAAATTCAATCATCCCCAGCTAATAATCCTTTCACTGTGGCCTTCATTGTCTGTACCTGGCCCCACCCTAGATCACCACTCTTTGATTCCATCTAGATCCCTTCCATGTGGCCAGGTCCCCGTGTTTGCCTGGGGCACTTGCCCCTTCTGGGTCCTTCTCTGTTACCTCCCAGTCAGCCCAGATGACTTGGCCACTCCTAGATCCTTCTCACAGACTTTCTGTATATAAGGTCCATCTTGCCCCTGACAATCCTTTCAGATTATTTGAACCCCAATAAGATCCAAAGCCTTAATTAATCAACCAAACTGCCTTGCTTTACTCTAAAAAATGCCCTTTCCTGTGTCAGCAACTTCAAAGACCAGATAAGATTGACAAGGGATATCTTTCCTGTGGGTAACCCAATGTCTGCAACAAGAACAGTGGGATTTCTCTTATCCAAAACAAAACTCCTGATGGAGTTCCGTTTGTTAAAAGGAAAATTCTTTGTTTGGGCTTTTCCCCAGATATTAAAAAGAGTTTATTAAAAGTACATCAAGGTAGCAACATATTGACAGGCTGATCACTATAGATGGAGCCAGCTTTTATTGATAACTTTCATAATGAGATAAAGACAGTATGTCCATATCAGCAAAAGGGGATGGGATATTGCATCTGAGCTCCTCCCCAAATGCCATTAGGTACTAGCTAACAGGTGGTAGGTGACCTAGTACTGGAGGGATAGTAGGAAATACAAAAGCTGCAGACTGGGTGAAGCTTCCTGCAACAGAGCCTTCATTAAAAGAGCCTCCCCAATAGTGACTTACAAGCAGGACTACAGTCATATGAAAAAATGTAAGTATGTAATGCCCAGCTGCTGCCTGAGAAGGTCCTGGTGCCCCTGGTAGTGTCTATTGTGGCAATGTGAGGTGGGGGGGGAGGGGCAGCCAGCCTCTGCCCTTGGTGACCCCACCCTTCTCTGTTCCAGTTGCAGAAATTTATTAGCTGTGGCAAGTTATCTTATCTCTGTTTGCCCCAGTTTCCTGATCTGTAAAGGGAAGAATATAATGGTATCCTCCCCCAGGATTGTTGTGGAGATGGAACTAATATAATGATTGCAAAGTGCCTAACACAGTGACTGGCATATGCTAAGCACTACATTATGATTGTATCTTTAATTGAATGTACTTGTTCTATACCTGATAATTCCAAAGTTGTTTTAAAATGTCAAAGGTAATAAGATCAATGATTTTTATATGTAATAATTTGGAAATGCAATTGATGTAATGTAAAGTTTATTGTTTGTGCTATTATTTTATTTCTAAATTCTCTTATATTGTGAAATTTGAGAGAGCATTTGTAACGGCAACCACACTGGCATACCTAGGATGGCTGCTAATACAGATTCTTAGATCTGCTTTACTAAGGAAATCAACTTAAAATGGGGTCAATGACCTTCTTTAATTATATAGAAAAAATACAAAGAGAAATAAAGACCAACAGATAGGGCTCTACTGCTTGAATCAAAGCTTTACATCCACGACTGAATCAAGAGAGCCTTTACCTCTGAGGAGTTGGGGAGCTCTGAACATACAGCCACTCAGAGTCTCAACCAGTGAATCACAACATCTTTCTTATTAGTGAGCACCCAAAGCAAAAGTGCATCTCTCAGAATATATACTCTTTAGGCTCAGTGCCTAACTAGAAATTAACAAAAGGTGTGTAAGTCTTCCTATAGGCAAGCAAGCTTCCCTTAATAGGCTCCATATGAGGCCTATTGATGGGTGGGGAAGATCTTATTCCCCATTAACCTTACATCATTGTAACAGAAATGCTGTTGTACAAAAAAAACTTTTAAAATTTGGATGCTGTTCACATGACTTGGGCTTTTAAAAGGATGTGATAAAAACAGATATTTGAAAATTGTTAAGATTTAATGAGGTACATTTTGTTATAAAGCAGATAATAATGATATATGATAGCAAATTTTCATTTGAAATTCTTGGCTATTATGAAAGTGTATAGAGTGGTTTAAAGATGTCACTTCAACATATTAACACTGTATGTCTGCAGCCCAGAATATGGGCAGTTTTAATTTATAAGTAAAGGATAAGTGAAATGTTAGCTGTTATGAAAACATTAGGAAAGACATTCAAGCCCTCAGTTGTGATTAGTGAAATTTTGCTATTTAAGGTAAAAATTCCTGGGACTGTAATTTACTATTGTTATGAGTCTTGATTACAGGGATAGTTGTCTGAATTTTCAAGAAGCCAATAATAGAAAATGGCATGTGCTGCTGTATGGGAACTGCTGTAGGTGGATGTCTGTGCCTGGGGAAAGTTTGGGGGATGACTTAGGCAAGGCCTAGGTAGGATCCTCCTGACTTTATTTCCCCATTGTGCTATTTCCTTTCTGAAAAGGAAATTTTCCCATCTGATTAATCTTGGGCCTTGTTTTTGATACCTTGTGACTACATGATTGGCTGTCAGATATGACTCATGCCTGGAATCAAACAGAGCTAAGGGAGTTTTCCTCCTCTGTTATGATATATGACATAATAACTACATTCTTGCCCCCCTTTTCTTCTTGCAAGGAAACCATGACTAGCAATGATACCTGGGACACACTTTCTTGATAGGTCCCCTCAAGAAACTAACCTCCTGGGCAACATCTCATCCTGGTTCAACTGGCTTCTCATGACATCTTGGCTTATAACCACCTCTCCTTTATTGGCCAGAAGGATAGGGGTTCTTTCAGATCCCCTCTCTTTGGACAAAAGGGGGAAACATCAAGATATAAGGAGATACCCTGTTTCCCAGAGTTAAAGCCCAGCAAGCGAGCTATGCCCTGAGCTTGGCATAACAACAATCTGTGCACACCTTCTGGATGATCTCAGCCACAGCAAAATCCCAGAATTGTTTCTGATCATGAAGCACTGCTATGAATCAAACTTGTCACTGTCAGGGCTACAGCTCACTGCACAGCCATTGATATAAGTATTAAGATCTCCCAACACTGCCTTGGGGCCCCAACTAGGGATGGGTCTCAGCACATGTATTCTTGGTTGCAAGCCATTTCCCTCACTTTGAGATTAAACTTCTGTTTGATTCCTGACTCTCCTGTCTCTACCCTACTCTGTTTGGCTCTGGCTACCCACAGGTTAGAGGTCGGTTCCATCCGGTTGACACTCTCTTAAATGGTTTTAGGCTAACTACCTCTGACAATCTGAGGTAAGAACATCTGAAAGACATCAATGAAATCTTCATAATTATGTACAGAGAAGTCTAAGATTTTGTCTTTTGGTTTAAATACAATGAGGGTTTTTTGGGTTTGGGGGTTGTTCTTTAGTTCCATTGCAATGTCATATGTTTTCTCTGTTTCTATGATTTCTTGGCACAGAAGATGCAAGTGAGTGCTGTCAACCTCAATTCCATTCTACATCATGTTTCAGGAAACCATTACTTTTGCAGATTGTTCACAGGAGAAGTTTGCTTCAGTGAAATGTTTAGCTTCTGAAATATCCTTTTTTCCCCAGAGGATTAAGACTTTTCCTTGAGCTTTAATATGGAGGTTTTGAAACATGTCAGTCAGTGTTTTTTGGACATCATGGGCCAGCTTATTATCTGTGAAATGAACATCGTGATGAGTCCCATTCTGGATTTCCCTCTGAAATGCTCTGTTAAAAGCTTCTTGAGCCACTTTCTTGTCCCCTGAATTACCTGTCTCGAAGTCTAAACACACATTGCTCATAGGATATGCCAAAGTACTTGTGATATGTACTTGATGCTCACTTTCTATTTGGTCCATAGTTTTAGCAAATAAATATTTAAAATATTCTTACAAATATGAAGAAATTGAGATAAAGTCCAACTCTTCTTTTGTTCTGTGTTTGGGGTTTGAGTGAATAATAGGACTGTCACAGTCATTTGACATAATTTGCTCAATTTCTCCTGCTGAGGCTGAGTGGGAAAAATCTTCTTTCTTGTCATTTCCTAGCATCCTCTGACTTAAGAATCAATACATTTTTTCAACATCTTCATAGTCACCAATCACTTTCTCGGGTCCATCATGGCCACCCTCTATTTTGAGATTTGGGCAGAGGTTAATAATTTTCTCCCTTTGTTCTTTGGAAAGCTTGAAGTTCAGCTGGGCCTTTACATGAATGAAGAAATTAGAGGAGCCAAGAGCATCTCCTTCATCTGAGTGCTTCTCATCTAAAAATTCCTTTTGAAGTGACTGAGTCTGAGAGGAAAGCTAACTTATCTCCAAAGGGTTGTTGGGTCTTCATTTGTTTCTCAGGAAATGTTCTCATGTGATGTATCACTGATGGCCACAGAGTGATCTCTCTTTGCAAACACACCATCCTTGGCTTGTCTTTTATAAAACTCTACCCAGAATGTGCTTTTGAGGGACCAGCTTTGACCCTACACTTACTCCTTTGACCTTCCACAGATTCTGGAAATACTTTTGCAACTTCCTCTCCTTTCTAAGGCAGCTCTCAGACACCCAGACCAGGACCTGGCACAGTGGGCTGTGGGCCTCACTGCCAGTGGTAATCAGGGCAGGGTAGGATCTCATGAGTTGAAGAGCCAGGGCTGTGACATTTGTTCACCATACTCTGGAGGGGGAAACTGAGGAGCAGAGAGGGAGAACAGCTCACCATCCCCACTTCTCTGCCCAGACCATAACTTAATAAAAATAGTAATTGGTTCAGACAGCACATACACAATCAAATGGCAACTTAACAATGAAATCCTAAGTAATGAGAAGTTCAAAGAATGATTTTTTTAAAAAAACAAGTAATTATTTGAAAGAACGATGATGAAGAAGATGAGGATGAAACAACAATATATGACAATTTCCAGGAGGCAGATAAAGTAGTCCCAAGGAGGAAACACACACACACACATATGTATCTGTGTATGTAGATGTATATCCTTACAAACATACATTAATATTGTCATTAACAGTTCAGACACTATCTTGGGAAAGCTAAGAGTTCAGTCATGGATGTAGGCTATGGAGAGACTTACTGGCACCTGGCTAGGAGATGACCCATGAATTTTTGGCTGGAATCATGACTAGCATGGTTGTTACTTCTCCTTCCTCAAGTCTTGTAGCCATAGCTGGTTTACATATGTTCTTAGACATAGGCTTCTGAAGTTAGTTTGTATATTCATCTATCTTTGACTCTAGCCCCAGCTTTGCCTATTTCTCTCAGTATATGTAGAAGTGTTTATGAAGCATCTATGTGTGTACACACACATTTCCTGTTATTTTTTAGCACCAAGTAATTGTTTGTGCCTACCTGACTGTCCAGAGCAAAGTGGGAAAGAAGCCCACCTTTGCTGCTTGGCCTAGAGATCATAACACAAGCCTTGTAAAGAATTGGCAGGAGGGTCAGTAGCTCGGGATTGAGAGTATCCTTGGAGACAGACCAGTCATCATGCAACTAGAGATTTGAATCAGCCTCTAGTGAGGTTATATTGAAAGAGTTGGATGACAAAGGTGGGCCACCTGCCTTGATCTGGACCTTTCATACTCCAAAGGGTGTGAGACCCATGTCTCACTCCACATTCGTTGAACAAACATGCATTTTACCCCAGGGACAAGAATCCTGGGACCCAGTGGTAGCTCTTGACCAATGTTCCTGGGTAGCCTTTCCTTTCTGCATCCACTGCATGATTTAAATCTTTAGTCTGTTACAGGGACTTACTGAGCCAAACCATCTAGCAGAAGTCAGTTTTACTATGGCTAATGTTTATTTTATTCATTTATTACTAAAAATCTCTGGGAGGGCCTCATTCCAGGGTGGCATTAATTAGGTATAAAGATTCATAGATCATTGAGGTTGTATGCCTTTGTCCTTGGTCTGAGTTCCACTTCCAGGAGGCTCGTGCACTCCACAAAGAGAAGCTGCTATCCCCATCACAAGCTCTGCAAGCTTGGCCAAGTTTCATTCTAGCTCTGCCATTTTATGACTTATGACCCTCCCAAATCTGACATCCACTATTACAAGGTCCTTTACATCTCTGTCCCTCTAAGTTCTAGGACCTAAGGGCCCTCTCAGCTCTGATATTCTATGATCTAAGCACATTCCCAGCCCTGATACTCTATGATCTCTTTCCTAAGTGTAAAACCTTGACACAATATTCAGCTTTTCAAAAGTTTAGGGGTAATGTAATGGCCCCGAAGATCCATAGGCTTACCTTCTGTCTTACTTAGGGAGTTAATGTGAGACAAGAAGCCATGAGTTCAACCACCGTCTCTTTAGGCCTTGCCTTTACCACCATGCCTTTACTCACACAGGCCCCCATGCTTGGCATCCTTTATCCCACATCTGCATTGGCTGAAGTCCCTTCTCTCCCTCAAGCCCCAGAGCAGCTGAGGAATCCTCAAATTTCCCTTGACACTCTGCATCTCCCCTTTGCTAATCCCACAGGCTAATAGCAGTTGATTTTTTCTATAGGCTTTGAAGCTTAGAGTAATTTTATTTGCATAGTCATTGGAGTTTTAGCTTGGATCATCCTGGTCCTCACTCCACTCCATTTCTACCCCCCACTTACAACACCCATAGTCTAAGGTCATTAAAGGCAGGGAATTAAAAACAATTCAGTGTTTTATGTTTGGATTATGAGCTTAGCAGCATCCACAAACTCAAGAACACAAAGAAGGAAAAAACAGGATCATATGTGACACACAAAACTTCTGTTTCACATAGGTTTAAAGTGTATATTAAAGGAGTTATGACCAAATCATTCACTTTGTTCCTATGCCCTCTTCTGAATTTTTGGTCTTTTCTTGTTTATTTTTTCTCCCCTTTTTTGCATCTCTGTCATGTCCCACTAACTCACTCACCTTCCCCCACTCCAAGACTATGCTATCTTCTTTATATTATTCCCAGCAGGAAGCACCAAGAGCCCTGTCAGCCCCCAGTAGGGATTAGTGAATACTTCCTGAATTGACTTCAAAAGTCTGGGTTGAGAGTGGAGACCATAGGCCTCACAGCTGGAAGGGGTCTCAGAGATCACCTAGGACAACATCCTTCACTCCCCCATTGTATAGAGGAGAAGGGAAGGCCTAAGAAGGGAGCCTTATTTGCCCAAGCTCACCCAGGCATCCTAGCCTATGAGGTAGGAGCCAGGTCCTTTGACTTCCAGACCGGGGCTCTTCCCATTACACCACTAGGTGCCTATGCTGGCTCAGGCCCCAAGAGCCCAGTTCCCCTTTGCTAAGCTCACTACTGCTCTCAGTCCAGGTTATCCACCTCCTCAGCCTCTCAGCATCCCCCCAAAAATCCTCTAGGCTCCCTGTCAGACAGCTCCTCCCCATCCTGGGTGCCTGAAATCCTTCACAAGCAAACTGAGGGAAACCTTCCCCAACTGCAATGCATGGAGGGAGGAGGGGGTGCCAGGTATGAGAATTTTAGGATGTCAAAGCTGGAAGAAACCTTGGAGATCATTGAGTACAATCTCATTATTTCCTTTCTGCAAGTGATTTTTATTAAAAACCAAATCAAATAAGACACTTGCTCTTGAATGGTACATTGAAGGAATTTATACATACATGTATATATATATATATACATATATACATATATGTATGTATGGCAAAAGTATACAAATGGTTTTTTTCTGTCCTATTTTGTATATGGAAATATTCCTTTTTTCTGGATATGAAATTAAGAATAAAGCAAAATAAAATGTAAATGTTTATAAAGGGGAGGAAACTGCTTAAATGTTTCAGTTGGGCTACTTTTCTTTTGGAAATCTTGGCAAATGTCATTGAAATCAGTTCAGGGATGTGCTGGAGCTAGATAATACCAGCTGGAGAGAGCCAATTGTGAAATTTTCATTGCAAGCATTTACATCACAGAAATTGGCAATCAAGACTTAATTTATTTTATGTATTACTATATGTTCCTTGTCTAGACTTATATGTTATTATATTATTAGGTTATTATATGTCAATTAATAAAAATAATGTTATATGTTATCTAGACTACAGAAAGTGATGGAAAAATGTTAATAGTTTAGATTAAACTTAAAAGCATGTCGTGAACACTTTTTTTTGGAAAGCTAGCTGTTAAACATTTACTAGTATGGGTTAATCAGATTCCTGGAATGTCAGAGCTGGATAAAGTCCTTGAGGATCAAACACCTCCATCAACCTGTGAAAGATAAAGATAGTTTGACCTTGACACGGGAAGGGACCAGTCAAAGGTCCCACAGGTAGTGGGTGCCAGAGGGTGCACTAGACCACAGATATCCTGGTTCTTCATCTAGTGCTCTTTCTGGAACTTCCATGCAGCCTCTTCTTTAAGAGTTTTGAAAGGTCTTGTATCACTGATGAAAATTCTTATTATGAAGAAAAAAGTTAGTGGTCCTAGGAGGGCATTTTGTAATCCTGAGTTGTACCCAAATACATCCAGGATCTGTATTTTATCTGTGAAGGTGTATTCACCTCCACCTCTTTAGATCAAAATCTTCCACAGATTAGCCAGTGGTGTCCAAAGAGATGTTCTGACCGTGAAATCCATTCCTCTGCAGACCCTCAAGGGGGAACATGATTGCGAAGGTTGTGGTGACGATCTTCTTGAGATTTGCTAGACTAGTGCACAGACTTCAGACACCGAGTTCATCACATACACTTCCCTGGAAGCCTTTTGGGCTTGCTAAACCCTGGCACAAGGTGTGCCAGAGAACTTTCCATCTCTTCTACCCCTCCCCATCAGGCACCAGGAAGACACTGTGTAAATGCAGAAGTTTACACACATATCACCAAACATAGATTGCCCTTCTATGGGATGTGGCAAAGCTTTGCACATGGCAGTCATTCAGAGATCCTTCTAAGTAGCCAATCAACACTCCTGTACTGTGTACCTGAAGGAAAGCTCACTAACCTCAGGGACACAGAAAACTCAAAGCAGCCCTTCATGAAAGTGCCTTAATGTTTTCTATTCTGTAATGGATCTTTGCTTTTCTTTTCTAATCTTCCTATTAAAAAAGTTATAGGTCGTACCCCAGTGCTTCAAACATCTCTGTAAGACTCCAGGTTTCAGAGCAGGAGTCAAACTGCCTTAGTAGAAATCATAAGTCTGGGGAGGGTGGGTGGTAGAGCCAAGATGGTGGCTGGACAACAGGGACTCACTGAAGCTCTCCCTCAACTCACTCCAAATGCCTGTAAAATGACTCTGAACAAATTCTAGAACTACAGAACCCACAAAATAACAAAGGGAAACAAGTCTCCAGCCTAAGATAGACTGGATGGTCTCTGAGAAGTGTCTATTGCACTGTGCTGGTAGCAGAGCTCAGCCCAGTGTGGGCCACACCAGGGCAGAGGAGATCAGGTGAACAGGCCTCACAGAATCACTGAGGTGTAGCAGTTACCAGACTTGTCAACCAACAAACACCAAAGACCGCTGAGCAAGTCAGTGGGAAAACTGCTGGATCGGGGCAAGAGAAATGCATGGTCTGGCCCCAGCGCTGGGGGTAGCAGAGGTGGTGCAGTGTGATGGCAGCCACAGGAAGCTCCTGCAGCTGCGTCCAGAGCTCCAGAGGAGGCTTCTTCCAACCCCAGGCCCACCCAGTGGGAGGAATCAAGCAGTGGATCAGAGTGGGAGTGCAGGGAGTGCTTTCCTGGTGCAGAGACAGGATTCTCTTGCTTTGCCTTGCTTGGATGTGGGTCATGGTCCTGGGTGGTGGTTCTTGAGGGAGGTGTGACAGAGCTTGCTGTGTAGAAGTAGCTCTGAAAACAGCAGTGCAAGGCCCCTAAAGCTTGGGACAAAGTACTATTAACTCTACAAGCAGTCATACCCTGACGAAAAGCCCAAGGGTCAAGTAGTTGGCTTGGAACATGACCAGGCAGTGAAAAATGACTCAGACTCAGAGTACAGAATTTTTTTTGCTGACAAAGAAGATCAAAACATACAATCAGAAGAAGTCAGCAAAGTCAAAGAGCCTACATCCAAAGCCTCCAAGAAAAAATATGAATTGGTTTCAGGACATAGAAGAGCTCAAGAAGGATTTGGAAAAGCAAGTAAGAGAAGTAGAGGAGAAATTGGGAAAAGAAATGAGAGTGATGCAAGAAAATCATGAAAAACAAGTCAACAACTTGCTAAAGGACACCCCCAAAATACTGAAGAAAATGACATCTTAAAAATAGACTAACCCAAATGGCAAAAGAGCTCCAAAAAGCCAATGAGGAGAAGAATACCTTAAAAGGCAGAATTAACAAAAAAGGAAAAGGAGGTCCAAAAGACAACCGAAGAAAATACCACCTTAAAAATTAGATTGGAGCAACTGGAAGCTAGTGATTTTATGAGAAATCAAGAAATTATAAAACAAAACCAAAAGAATGAAAAAATGGAAGACAATGTGAAATATCTCATTGGAAAAACCAATGACCTGGAGAATAGATGCAGGAGAGATAATTTAAAAATTATTGGAATACCTGAAAGCCGTGATCAAAAAAAGAGTCTAGACATCACTTTCAAGAAATTATCAGGGAAAACTGCCTTGATATTCTAGAACCAGAGGGTAAAATAGAAATCGAAAGAATCCACTGATTGCCTCCTAAAAAAGATCCCCAAAAGAAAACTCCTAGGAATATTGTCACCAAATTCCAGAGTTCCCAGGTCAAGGAGAAAATATTGCAAGCATCCAGAAAGAAACAATTTTAGTATTGTGGAAACACAATCAGAATTACACAAGATCTGGCAGCTTCTACAATAAGGGACTGAAGGGCTTGGAATATGATATTCTGGAGGTCAAAGGAGCTAGGATTAAAACCAAGAATTGCCTACCTAGCAAAACTGAGTATAATACTTCAAGGCAAAATATGGATTTTCAATAAAATAGAGGACTTTCAAGATTTCTCAATGAAAATACCAGAGCTGAATAGAAAATTTGACTTTCAAATACAAGCAACAAGAGGAGCATGAAAAGGTAAACAGCAGAGAGAAATCATAAGGGACTTACTAAAATTGAACCATTTTGCTTACATTCATACATGGAAAGATATTTATAACTCATGAGACCTTTCTCAGTATTAGGGTAGTTGAAGGGAATATATATAAAATTAAGGGGTGAGAGAGGAATATATTGGGAGGAGAAAGGGAGAGATAGAATGGGGTAAATTATCTCACATAAAAGTGGCAAGAAAAAGCAGTTCTATTGGAAGGGAAGAGGTGGCAGGTGAAAGGGAATGAGTGAATCTTCCTCTCATTGGATTTGACTTAAGGAGGAAATAACATATATACTCAATGGGGTAACTTACCCCATAGGAAAGTAGGGGGGAAGGGGATCAGAGAGGGGGGATGATAGAAGGGAGGGCAGATTGGGGGAGGAGGTAATCAAAAGCAAACATTTTTGAAAAGGGACAGGGTCAAAGGAGAAAACTGAGTAAAGGGGGAGAGGATAGGATGGAAAGAAATATAGTTAATATTTCACAACATGAGTACTATGGAAGTGTTTTGCATAGTGATACATACGTAGCCTATGTTGAATTGCTTGCCCTCCCAAGGAGGGTGTGTGGGGAGGGAAAAGGGAGAGAATTTGGAACTCAAAGTTCTAAAAACAAATGCTCAAAATAGTTGTTTTTACATGCAACTGGGAAATAAGATATGCAGGTAGTGGGGTATAGAAATCTATCTTTCCCTACAAGAAAGTAAGGGGAAAGGGGATGGCAGGGGGAGTGGGGTGACAGAAAGGAGGGCAGATTGGAGAAAGGGGCATTTAATAATATATGCCATCTTGGAATGGGAGGGAGGGTAGAAATGGGAAAAAAATTGTAACTCAAAATCTTGTGGAAATCAATGTTGAAAACTAAAAATATTAAATAAATAAATTAATTTAAAAAAAAAGAAATCATGGGTCTAGTTCAACCACATCCATACCTATAATAATTCCCTTTGTCATAGCACTTTCACATTTCTAAAGTTCTGGCTTCAAGACAGTTATGTAAAATCATTAGTGCAAATACCATTTTCCTATCTTCAAATATGAGCAAACTGGGTCCCTGAGAAGGGAAGAGATTTGCCTAAGGACATGTTCAAGGTGAAGGAGATAGAGAAAGCAGTGACTTCATGGGACAAGTATTAAAACACAGTGAAAAGATGTCAAAAAGCAAAAGAAAATATAAGGTTCATATTGTCAAAAGCAAACTGGACTGGACTGAACTGAACTGGAAATTTAAAGAGAAGGAAAGTGAACAGTTTAAAGCTGGTGACTAGAGAATGAGGTGCAATCTTGGTTCCAAGAAACATACACTGTCAGGTGACCTATTAGAGGATGACTGTGAGTTTTCAGTCCTGGCTGGCTTGAAGGGTTATGCTATCCCTGGCAAGAATAAAGAAATTCGCAAATTGAAAATCTCCAATTAAATACCAAATTAGAAATACTGAAAATCAAAGGAGAGATTGAAATCAGAAAAACTATTAAATTAATAAATAAAACTAAGAGCTGGTTTTATGAAAAAAAATGATAAAATTGATAAACCTTTGGTCAATTTGATTAAAAAAAGAAGAAAACCAAATTACCAATATCAAAAATGAACAGTAATCCTACAACATATTGTTTACAAGAAACATATCTGAAACAGAGGGATAAACACAGGGTAAAGGTAAAAGGCTGGAGTAGAATATATTTTGCTTCAGCTAAAGTAAAAAAAGCAGGGGTAGCAATCCTAATCTCAGACAAAGCAAAAACAAAGATAGATCTACATCCTGCTAAAAGGCACCATAAACAATGAAACAATATCATTATTTAACATATATATAACAAGTGGTATAACATGCAAATTCTTAGAGGAGAAGTTAAGGGAGTTACAGGAAGAAATAGAAAGCAAAACTATAATAATGGGGGACCTCAACCTCCCCCTCTCTGAACTTGATAAATCTAACCTCAAAATAAACAAGAAAGAAGTTAAGGAGGTGAATAGAATTTTAGAAAAGGCAGATATGATAGACCTCTTCAGAAAACTGAATGGGGATAAAAAGGAACATACTTTTTTTCTGAGCAGTACATGGCAGATACTCAAAACCTGACCATGTACTATGGCATAAAAATGTCACAATCAAGGGAAGAAAGGCAGAAGTATTCAAAGCATCTTTTTCAGAGCATGATGCAATAAAAATTATTTGTAATAAAGGACCATGGAAAATAAACTAAAAATTAATTGGAAAGTAAATAATCTAATCCTATATAATGAGTGGGCCAAAGAACAAATCATAGAAACAACTTCATTCAATAATAACTTCATTCAAGAGAATGACAATAATGAGACAACATACCAAAACTTATGGGACAGAGCAAAAGCAGTTCTTAGGGGAAGTTTTACATCTCTAAATGCTTACATGAATAAAATAGATAAAAGAGGAGATCAATGAATTGGGCATGCAACTGAAAAAGCCAGAAAAAGAACAAATTGAAAATCCCCAATTAAATACCAAATTAGAAATACTGAAAATCAAAGGGGAGATTAATAAAGTTGAAACCAAGAAAACTATTAAATTAATAAATAAAACTAAGAGCTGGTTTTATTAAAAAAAAACCCAATAAAATTAATAAATCCTTGGTCAATTTGATTAAAAAAAGAAGAAAACCAAATTACCAGTATCAAAAATTAAGAGGGAGAATTCACCTCCAATGAAGAGGAAATTTAAAAAAATAATTAGGAATTATTTTGCCCAATTGCATGCCCATAAATTTGACAACCTTAGGGAAATGGATGAATGTTTACAAAAATATAAATTGCACAGGTTAACAGAACAGGAAGTAAAATACCTAAATAACCCCATCTCAGAAAAGGAAATTGAGCAAGCCATCAATGAACTTCTTAGGAAAAAGTCTCCAGGGCCAAATGGTTTTACATGTGAATTTTATCAAACATTTAAAGAATAATTAATTCTAATACTTCATAGACTATTTGTGAAAATAGGTGAAGGAGTCATACCAAATTCTTTTTATGACACAAATATGGTACTAATACCCAAACCAGGAAGAGTCATAACAGAGAAAGAAAATTATAGACCAATTTCCGTAATGAATATTTATGTAAAAAATTTAAATAAAATGTTAGCAAAAAGATTGCAGCAACTTATCACAAGAATAATACACTACAACCAGGTAGGATTTATTCCAGGAATGCCAGGCTGGTTCAATATTAGGAAAACTATCAGCATAATTGATCATATCAACAACAAAACTAGCAGAAACCCTATCATCATCTCAATAGACGCAGAAAAAGCCTTTGACAAAATACAACACCCATTCCTATTAAAAACACTAGAAAACATAGGAATAAATGGAGCCTTCCTTAAAATTATACATAGAATCTACCTAAAACCATCAGCAAGCATTATATGTAATGGAGATAATCTAGATGCATTCCCAATAAGATCAGAGGTGAAACAAGAATGTCCATTATCAACTCTATTTTTCAATTTGGTGCTAGAAATGTTAGCTATAGCAATAAGAGAAGAAAAAGAAATTGAAGGAATTAGAATAGGCAAAGAAGAAACCAAATTATCACTTTTTGTAGATGATATAATGATTTACTTAGAGAATCCTAGAGAATCAAGTAAAAAACTACTTGAAATAATAAACAACTTTAGCAAGGTTGCAGGATATAAAATAAACCCACATAAATCCTCGTCCTTCCTCTATGCTACTAACACTGTCCAACAGCAAGAGATAGAAAGAGAAATTCCATTGAAAGTTACTGTAGACACTATAAAATATTTGGGAATCTATCTGCCAAGACAAACCCATGGCCTATATGAACATAATTATGAAACACTTTTCACGCGAATAAAGTCAGACCTAAGTAAATGGAAAAATATCTGTTGCTTCTGGTTAGGTCGAGCTAATATAACAAAAATGACAATTTTACCTAAATTAATTCACTTATTCAGTGCCATACCAATCAAACTATCAAAAAATTATTTTACAGAGCTGGATAAAATAATAACAAAATTCATCTGGAAGAACAAGAGGTCCAGAATATCAAGGGAATGAATGAAAAGAAATGCTAGGGAAGGTGGCCTAGCCATACCAAATATTTAACTGTACTATAAAGTAGCAATCATCGAAACTACTTAGTACTGGCTAAGAAACAGAGTGGTTGATCATTGCAATAGGTTAGGTACACAAGACACAGTAGTCAATGACTATAGCCATCTACTCTTTGATAAAACCAAAGAATCCAGCTTCTGGGCTAAGAATTCTCTATTTCACAAAAACTGCTGGGAAAATCGGAAAATGGTAGGGCAGAAACTGGGCATAAACCAATATCTTACACTGTATACCAAAATAAAGTCAAAATGGGTTCATGATTTAGGAATAAAAGCCAATACTACAAGCAATTTTGGAGAGCAAGGAATAGTTTACCTATCAGATTTATAGGAAAGGGAAGAATTCAAGAGATTGATGAGATAGAGAGCATTATGTAATGCAAATGGATAATTTTGATTACGTTAAATTGAAAGTTTTTGTATAAACAAAGCCAATGCACCAAAGATTAGGAGGGAAGTAGAAAACTGGGAGAAAATCTTTACAAACAATGTCTCTGATAAAGGCCTCATCTCTAAAATATACAGGGAACTGAGCCAAATTTATAGGAATACAAATCATTCCCCAATTGAGAAATGGTCAAAAGATATGAACAGGCAGTTTTCAGAGGAAGAAATTAAAGATATCTATAAGTGTATGAAAATGCTGTAAATCACTGTTGATTATAGAAATGCAAATCAAAGCAACTCTTAGGTACCACATCTCTCCAGTCAGATTGGCTAACACAAAAAAACAGGAAAATGACAAATGTTGGAGAGGATGATGGAAAATTGGAACACTGTTACATTGTTGGTGGAGTTGTGAACTGATCCAACCATTCTAGAGAGCAATTTGGAACTATGCTCCAAGGGCTACAAAAATGTGCATACCCTTTTACCCAGCAATACCACTTCTAGGGCTGTATCCCAAAGAGATCACACAAGTGGGAAAGGGACCCCTATGTACAAAAATATAGCAGTTCTTTTTGTGGGATCAAAGAGTTGGAAATCAAGGGGATGCCCATCAATTGGGGAATGGCTAAACAAGTTGTGGTATATCAATGTAATGGAATACTATTGTGCTATAAGGAATGCGGAAGATAGGGACTTCATAATAACCTAGAAAGACCTACATGATATGATGCTGAGTGAGTGGAGCAGAACCAGGAAAACATTGTACACAACCACAGATATATTGCTTCTGTGATGACTAACTTTGATAGACTTGGCTCTTCTCAGTAATACAAGGTTCAAAGACAACTCCAAAGGACCCATGATGGAAAGAGCTATCTACATCCAGAGAAAGAACTATGGAGTCTGAATGCAGATTGAGGCAAACTATTTGCTCTCTTTTTTTTTCTATTTTTTTGTTTTTATTTTTTCTTTCTCATGATTCATTCCATTCTTTACAACTTGACTACTGTGTAAATAAGTTTAATGTGAAGGTATATGTAGAAGATATATTCAATGCCATCTTGCGGGGGCAGAGGGGAGGGAGGGGAGATAATCTGGAACTCAAAAACATGCAGAACTGAATGTTGTAAACTAAAAATAAAAAAATCTTAATTAAAAAAATGAAAAAAAAATGGATAGAGAAGTTCAGAAGAGGCATGTGTTTGAGGGGAAAGATAATCACTTCTCTTGTGAAAATGTAGAGTTTGAGATGCCTATAGGATATCCATCTCAAAATGGCAGGCATCCATATCTTTCTTCTTTTGTAAGGAAGTGGAGGGATAGGTCCCCATATGCAGCTTGCTTGTGTAGAGCAAAGCATGACATGCCCCTCTATATGTGCGATGAGAAGATGGCCCATTTCCAGAGAACAGGAGCACCTCAAGGGACTCTGGTTTTCTCCAGATTAATGTTACGTTTGCCTGAAGGACAAATTATCAAAATAAAATGATCAAAATAAAAACAACTCTGAGGTACCACCTCATATCTTTCATATTGCATAACATGATAGAAAAGGCAAATGACAAATGCTGGAGGGGATTTGGAAAAACAGAGACACTAATACACAGTTGGTGGAGCTATGAACAGGTCCAAGTGTTCAAGAGAACAATTTGGAACTATGGCCGAAGGGCTATAAAACTGCATACCCTTTGACTTAGCAATATCACCTGTAGATCTGTATCTCAAGGAGATCAAAAAAAAGGAAAAGGACTTAAATGTATAAAAATATAGCAATTTTTTTTGTGATGGCAAAGAATTGGAAATTGAGGGAATGCCCATAAATTTTAAGGAATGACTGAAAATTTATGGTATGTGATTGTGATGGAACACTACTGTGCTATAAGAAATGACATGTGGGATGGTTTCAGAAAAAACCTGGGAAGACTTATATGACCTGATGCAAAGTAAAATGAGCAGAACCAGGAGAACAACATATACAGTGACAGCAATATTTTAATGATGATTAACTGTGAAAGACTTAGCTATTCTAATCAAGACAATTTCAAAGGAGTCATGATGAGAAATACTATCCACATTAGAGAGAACTGAAAAGCTCTGAGTGCAGATTGAAGCATAATGTTTTCCACTTTGTTTTTGTTGCTTTTTTGTCTTTTCATAATTTTATTTTCAAGAACTTTGTATTTCTTTTTTAAAAATAATTAATTCATTTTTAGTGTTAACATTCACTTTCATAAGATTTTGAGTTTTGGACTTTCTCCCCCACTTTCTCTGCCCCCCTCCCCAAGAAGAAACCTTGGCATGCAATCTGATATAGGCTCTACTTGTACATTCATATCAAACATATTTTCACATTAGTCATGATGTAAAGAAGAGTTAGAACTAAGGGGAAGAACCATGAGGAAGGAGAAACAAAACAAGAAAAGAAAAGGAGATCAAATAGTATGTTTCCATCTGCATTCAGACTCCAAAATTCTTTTTCTAGATGTGGATAGCATTTAACATTGTTAGTCTTTTAGGGCTGTCTTACATCTTTCATTGCTGAGAAGGACTAAATCTGTCAAGGTCAGTAATTGCACAGTGTGGCTGTTACTGTGTACAATGTTCTCCTGGTTTTGCTCATTTCCCTCTGCATCAGTTCATATAAGTCTTTCCAGGTTTTTTTTTTCTTAAGTCTGCCTACTCATCATTTCTTATAGCACAATAGTATTCCATTACATTCATATACCACAACTTGTTCAACCATTCCGCAATTGATGGACATCCCCTCAATTTCTGATTCTGTGATACCACAAAAAGAGCTGCTATAAATATTTTTGTATGTGTGGGTCCTTTTCCTGTTTTTTGATCACTTTGGGATATAGACCTAGGCATGGTATTTTTGGGTCAAAGAGCATGCACAGTTTTATAGCCCTTGGGGCATAATTCTAAATTGCTCTCCAGAATGGTTGGATCAATTCACAACTCCACCAACAATGTGTTAGTGTTCCAATTTTCCCACATCTTCTCCAACATTTACCATTTTCCTCTTCTGTTGTCGTGTTAGCCAATCTGTTAGGTGTGATGTGGTATCTCTGAGTCATTTTGATTTGCATTTCTCTAATCATTAGTGATTTAGAGCATTTTCTCATATGATTATAGATAGCTTTAGTTTCTTCCTCTTAAAACTGTCGGTTCATGTCCTTTGACCATTTATCAACTGGGGAATCTTGTATTCTTATAAATTCAACTCAGTTCTCTATATATATAAATAAGGCCTTTACACTCACTGTAAAAATTGTTTCCCAGCTTTCTTCTTCCCTTTTGGTTGGTTTTGTTTGTGCAAAAACTTTTCAATTTAATGTAATCAAAATCATCCATTTTGCATTTCATAATGTTCTCTATCTCTTTTTTGGTCATAAATTCTTCCCATCTCCATAGATCTGATTGGTAAACTATTCCTTGCTTTCCTAGTTTGCTTGTAGTATCAGTCTTTATATCTAAATCATGTACCCATTTTGACTTTATCTTGGTATAGCATGTAAGCTGTTGGTCTTTGACTAGTTTCTGCCATACTATTTTCCAGTTTTCCCAGTAGTTTTTGTTAAATACTGAGTTCTTTTGCCAGAAGCTGGAGTCTTTGGGTTTATCAAACAGTAGATTAAATCAACATAGCTATAGGAAAAAAGAATGAAACAAAAGAAAGTGATTCATGGATGGAACTCCATCCCCCAAAATGGATTTAGACATGCTTCCACAGGGAGCTTAAGCAGTTACTGCCGGGTCAGGCCACGCTGGCATCTAGTGGCCAGAACCTCCTTAGGATAGTTATTGTCATCCAATCCAAACTAATCAGTCAACATACATTTATCTATCACCTGCCTTGGTCCAGGCACTGTTCTAGACTGGAGATACAGATACAGTTCATAAAACAATCCCTCATCAAAACATCCAATAGATATATGTCTTAAGAACTTCTTCAATTTCCATCCCTGAGGGAGCCAGTACAGAAATGGATACCACTAGTCTGAGCCAGGAAACTGGGACCGTAAATGGGGATGGCTCAGTCCAGCCCATTCTCAAAGGTCTAGACACAGGCAGAGCCCAGGTCTTCCTCCTGCAATGGAATATTCCCATATTCATTCCTACATTTTGGTAGAAATCAGAATCAGCTGGTGACCTATTAACTTCCTGAGAAACTAAATGCCTTGACACTAGAGGGGTCCTGATTTAGGAAACAGTGAAGCTGGTCCACAAGGTTGACTGTTGATGTTGGCACAATAGTTGTCTGCCTGGGAAGTGTGACTTGAGGGGCACAGAAATTTCATTTACCTACATCACTAGATCTCTCTATCTCGTTCCACTCATTCACTGTGATAAAGGGGAAAGATTTCTGCTTTTGGATTTCAATCAATCAATAAACATTTTTAAGCACCTACTATGGGCCAGACACTGTCCTGAGCATTGAAATTGGGAAGCGACAAGCACGGTCTCCTGCCTAATTTTTTGCTTAGTCCTGCTTTTCTTCTGTGTCTTGGATGAATTAGCACCTACCATATTTCCTGGTTATTGTCAGCCCAGAGGAGTGAGGTTCTAGAATATAACCTGAACAGTCTCTGCAATCCTGGGATTCCCCCACCTAGGACTGGCTCCAGATAGAAGGCAGCATGTTTTCAATGCCCATCTCCCACCTTCTTCCTTCTGAAGTGACTATGCAGAAGCTATGCCTACTGCTAATTGAAGGGAGACGTGACAACATCTCTACAGAAGGTAGAAAGTCAACACAGGCCTCAGTCAGGAAGCCACAGGTCAGATGGTACATCCCTCCCTCCTGGGAATGTGGAGGCTGGTGGGGGGCAGGGTAAGGAGTGCTAAGGGCATTATTTAAGGATTAATGTCCTTCCCCTGTGTCAAATCATCCCAATTTGACCATATGTGAATTCTCTTTTCTTTTTCAGAAAGGGGGTGGGGGATGCTGGCAAAGACTTTCTAAGAGGATAGGATCCCAATATGGGCTCTAGCAACAGCCCCACCCTTCAGTCTGTGAGGCCCTGCTGAGGAAGAACTAAGTGTCCATGAAAGCAGTATTAGCTAGAGCTCATCACTGGTTGCCATGGTAACTTGTCTGTTGCCAAGGAAATCTGATTTGTTGAGTTACTGGCCCTCATGTTAGCTTTTCATTAGGCCTGTGTTATGATGATCTCTCAGGAAAGAAGAGAAAAGGGGTTCTTCCCCACTTTTCTCTGAATAGTCAAATAGACAGAGACTTAAATCCTTAAAGAGTACAATGCAACAAGAGACACATCAAAAAGCCTCATAATACATACATATGTACATATGTATATGTGTATAGAGAGACAGAGACACAGACAGAGACACACAGAGAGAGAGACAAAGAGATTGAGGGAGGGAGACAATTTGAGCCAGAGATAGTATAATGTGGAAGCTAGCTGCAAAACAAAATGTATCAGAAGACATGTAAACCTGTGGTGGCTACAAGAATTGAGTCAGGAGGAAGAAAAATCATGCCATCCATCATTCTATTCCAGGGCTCAGTGATTACCTCCTAACCAGGTGTACATAAGTCTGTACTTGGTCCTGAAATCTTGCCTGAAATCTTGAATTTTCCAAGAAAATCTCTATATGTTGAGGAACGTTCTGCAGATCACAAATGCTTTCAGGATTATAATTCACCTATCGTATGCCACATTCAAATTTCACAAGCCTCCTGGGTGTGTTCTTGCCATAATTCTGAGGTAAAGTGTATAAGTATTATGATGTTCATTGCCCAGATGAAGGAATAGATGCCCAGAGAGGGGAAATGTCCTGCCTGGAAAGAATGTTGGTTTTAGGGTAACCATGGGGCTAAGGTTAGGTCACACAGGTAGCAGTTGCTTCATTCCACACTTGTCTCAGCCCTCACTCTCCTGACCTCCAGAAACAATGGTTTTGGAGACTTAATCCTTGCAGTTTGGGAATCTTTCCTCCCACCCATCACCCTCAGCTACCCTCCTTAGTGAGGAAGCACAAATTTACTTAGAACACTCTATCTAGCCAGCCCCATACCAAGCCACGCTTTTTCTCTCTATCTGTAAATTCCACTCATTCACTGTGACAGAGAAAGGCCTCTGTTTTTGGACTTCGATCAACCAATAAATAACCGTTTATTAACACCTAAGCATCAGGATAGGGAGGCAGCAAGTATGACCTCCTACCCAAGTCCTCTCTTAACACTGTTTCCCTTCTATGTATTAGTTGAATTAGCATCTACCATATTTTATGGTCATTGAATGCTCTGGGCAGGAAAGGTTTGAAGAATAAACTGAGAAGAGGCTCTGTAATCCAGAGGCTCTCTAATGTAGGATGGGCCCCAGACAGAAAATAGCTGGTTTTCAATGCCCACCTCCCACCCTCTTCCTTCTGAAGTGACTGTGCAGAAGCTATGCCTACTGCTAATTGAAGGGAGATGTGACAATGTCTCTACAGCAGGGAGAAAGCCAATATAGGCCTTATTCAGGAAGCTACAGGTTAGATGGTACATCCCTCCCTCCTGGGAATGTGGAGGATGATGGAGGAGGAATGCTGAGGGAGTGCTTTAAGGATTAATGTGCTCCTCCTGTGTCAATTCATCCCAATTTTACCATATCCCAATTCTTTTTTCTTTGTCCCGTGGAAATGGGGGACAGGGGAATACTGGTAAAGTCTTTGGAGGAGTATAGGATCCCAATATGGGCTCTAGGCTGCAGCCCCACCCTTCGAGAGTGAGGCCCTACAAAGGAAGAATTGTGTTGTTGAAAGCTGTATGAGAGGGGCCCTACCTCTGGTTGTCATGGTGACTTGTCTGTTACCAAGGAAATCTTATTCTGAGTCGTGAGCTCTGATAATAGCTCCTTATTAGGCAGGTATCGTGAAGATCCTTGAGCCAAGAGGAGAAGGGGGCTTCTTTCCCTCTTTGTTCTGAACAGCCAGCTAGGCACAGACCTAAATCCCTAGGTGCTACAATCTGATGGGAGATAACAAACATATCCCAAATCTCATAAATGTAAATATATATGTATGTATATATGTATGTATGTGTACATATATGTATGCTTGTATGTATGTGTACACATATATACACATACAGAGAGACCGAGAGAGAGAGAGAGAGAGAGAGAGAGAGAGAGAGGGAGAGAGAGAGAGGGAGAGAGAGAGAGGTGCTAATTGCAAAACAGTCTTTAAAAGAAGATCATTATGTGCTTTAAGGATTACAAAGGACCTTTCACGTGTCCCTTTTGGTCTTCACAAGACCTCTGTAAGAGCTCTCATCCTAATTCCAAAGTGGAAAGTGTAAGTCTTATGATGCCCATTGGTCAGATGGAGGAAAAGAGGCCCAGAGAAGGGAAATGAACTGCCTGGAAAGGGAGTGGGTTTGGGGATGGCCCTAGGGGTAGGGCTGAGTCACACAACCTAAAAGTGGTTCGCTTACAAAGTCACCCAGCCCACTACATTCAGCCAGCCCCATGCCAAGCCATGCTTCCCCTCCTCTCCAGGCAGACAAGGAGGCCATCACCTTGCTATCTTCCCTGAGAATATATCAGATAAAGTTTAAGACCTTTTCCCTGAGATCCTCACATACTTCTCTGCCAACTAAGTGCCCAGAGGAAATGCTAAAACTCTGGGCTACCTTTATTGTTTTATTGATTGCCTAGACGTAAGAAATGTTAATAAAGAAGATCAAACTTAAGCATGTTTCATAGTTCCCACATCCTCCCCCACCCCAGAAAGCCAGCTGATAAACATGTCAGGACTATATAGTTTTGCATCATTCACTTCTGATTGTTTTGTGGCTGTTCTTTCCATTTACTTTATTGGAGGCACTTTTTTATGGTCTTTTCTTCATTGTGTTTTTACTTCAGATTTCATCTGATACGGAAAATCTCTCTATATTTCTATGTAATTATCAACCTAATTGTTTCTGTCCACATAGTAATATTCCACGATATGAACATCCCAGTTTCTTTAGCCATTCTGAAATTGGTGGGGAATGACTTGATTTTGCTACAATGAATATTTTGGTTTATACTGGGAATTCTCATCAGTAGACTTCCTTTGGTTTTTACATATATACATATGTATTATCTGTATTTATATCTGTTAGTTGCATATCCTCAAAAAATCCACTTATTGGAGAAATATTATGTCAAGGATTTTCCCCCACTTGATCACTTCTTTTCTAGTCTGAAGTGCATTGACTTTTTTTTCGTACAGAAGCATTTCAGTTTTATGTAGTCAAAGTTATCTATTTTATCATTTATAATTGCCTCTATCCCTCATTTTGTTAAGACAGCTTCTACCCATAGCTATGAAAAGTATATGATCTTTCCTTGTAATTTTTTTATTGTATAATCTTCACTCTTAAGGTCACATGTCTATTTAGGACTTCTAGATGGAGATGGTAAAAATTCTTGGTCTAAGCCTAATTTCTTGCAGACTCCTTTCTACTTTCCTAGCAGTTTTTATCAAACAAGGAGTTCTTTCCTAAGTAATTTATGTGTTGGTTATCGAATTCCCTTGTTTCTTATTCCTCCTTCATCCCTGACTTTTTTCATAATTTCTATTGATATTCTGGATGTTTTTCCAATTTTGTTTATTTATTGAGGTTTAAAATGATTAAATAGAAATGCTGTTGATTTTTCTGAGCTTATTTTTAGACTCTTATTAGTAACATTTGCTCCAAAAATCTGGATGCATATGTGTTGGTAGGCAAAATGGCTTTTGTTTTCTTTGAGTAATTCAGTTTATTTCATTAAGCCTTACTAGGTGCTGGGCCCTTGGGGCCCAAGGTATGGCTGACTCCAGGGAGGGCCTAGTTTACATGTCTGGGACAGCAGAGGCTTTTAGACCACTGGGTTTAAGTCTGCCTCTTTGTGACGATTCATGGGGCTGGCAAAGGGGAGGTGTTAACTCCAGAGCCATGCCCTATTGGGTGTTAACCTAACCTACGTGGATGTGAACCTCCAAGGGCCCAAGAGGAGGGGCCAACTCAAGAACCAATCGGCTCTGGTCATTCAGGTGACGCTTGATGATGTCAAAAACTCTATAAGAGGAGAGAAGACAGCTTGAAGATCCCTTTTCGGTTGGAGCAGTAGTGGTGGTGAATATGACTCTGGGCCAGCCCTTGTTCTGAGCTCCTGGGCTGAACCTAGATGTTGGTAACTATGAATTGTATTGGGTCTGTCTGTTGATATTTGTAATTTGTTTGTATTTCATTCTGAAGTTCAGGGTGCTGATTTTTTCCCCTGAACTAAATGAATGTTCTGAGGTTCAGGGTGCTGGTCTCTTCCCCTGAAGTAAGTGAATGAATCTGTATTTGGTCTGTCTGTTGATGCTTGTAATTTGTTTGTATTTGTTCTGAAGTTCAGGGTGCTGGTTTTTTCCCCTGAACTAATTGAATGCTGTCTGTATGCTCCCCTGAACTAACTGAGTGCTGTCTGTATGCTGGATTAAAGTAAGCTTGTCAACCCCTTCACCTTGCTTTCCTTGGTTAAGCAGATCAAAAGAACCTGTGCTTTCCCAGCATGCCTGCAGCTTGCTAGGTGCTGGCTGTGGGTGGATTTTACACCCCCACAGAAGCTGCTAGCCGGATTGTTAAAACAGCATACCACCTTTACTCATAGCAGAAAAGTACTTGGTGGGCAATAGATTTTTTTGTTTTGTGAGGCAATTGGGGTTAAGTGACTTGCCCAGGGTCACACAGCTAGTAAGCACTAAGTGTCTGAGGCTGGATTTGAACTCAGATCCTCCTGACTCCAGGACCAGTGCTGTATCTACTTCGCCACCTAGCTGCCCCTGGGTAATAGATTTTCTCTGCTTATACTTGGAAATAGAATATATGTAACAATTCAGAGGAGAAAGAAAGGATCCTAACTAGAAGGAAAATGGCTCATATGAACACATACTTCTTTGACTATATCTGTGGGCTTCAGACCTCTGTCTCTCCTGTCTCTTCCTCTTCTAAGAAAGTGCAGAAAACACAGTAGGTGCACATTAGCAAGTGTCCCATCATTTCTAAATCCCATGGGGCCACCACTGCATCCCACCAGAATCCCAGAAGGATATGAGAGCCAGTATGTAGAAATCAGAGCTGGTTCAACCCTGCCAGTGGTACTTCCTCATACCTGGTGTGGAACGTTTTATACCATTTTATATAATTTTTGTAATTTCAATAAGACACAGAGCCTAAACTGATTAACCAGAAGAAAAGCCTGATCCTAACAGTCTCTTTGTTCTCTGAGTAAACTCAGAATATCTTTTCTCTGTCAACAAGGCCAGATCCGGCTGACCTAAGAACATTCTTTCCCCTGTTAACCATTAAGAGATGAGACCCTAATCCCGAGAGACTACCTCACTTAGTATTCTACGGGTATATACTTTAACTGACCTTTGTCAACACTCTTGTCTTTACAAACCTATTCCATTAAGGAAAATCCTTTTCTTGTATCATAGTTAAACATACACAGGGATCATAAAAGTGAGGTAACACAGACTTCTGAGTCTGCTAAAAATAATGTATATAAGTTTTCTCATTCCTTTGTTCAGGCAGTCAGATTCAGGTCTGACTCCATGCATGCATGTATCTGCTAAGTTTAAAGGGAATGAATGAATGAATAAATAAATAAGCAGTATGAATTTTTTTCTATCACCTAGCTTGTTTGCCTCCTTTAACCAAACTTTCAGGTTTTAACACTGGTACCAAGATGTAAGACAAATGACTCTTTTCTGGATTTCGCTGCCCAGAAGTCTCCACAGGCAAGTTCAATCAAGTCTGTTGATTCTGGATTAGGATCTGCTCGAGTCTTCCATAGCAATACTTTTAGGAGAGGGAACCTGGGAACCAGGGTTACATTTTCATGATGGCCTGCTTTCCAAAGTTCACATCTGAGGGATAAAATAAATTTGAATAGGGTAATTGTTTCAATTATCTTTTTTTATATTTTTTTCCGGGGGGGAAGGCAGGGCAATTGGGGTTAAGTGACTTGCCCAAGATCACACAGCTAGTACATGTGTCAAGTGTCTGAGGCCGGATTTGAACTCAGGTCCTCCTGACTCCAGGGCTGGTGCTCTACTCACCGTGCCACCTAGCTGCCCCTGTTTCAATTATCTTCACTGCAATCTTTTAGAATAATTTTCTCTCTCATAGGCAATATACACAAACTGTCGCTGTACTCAAAGAGCTTAAAATCTAATCGAGGAGTATGTAAACAAAGAGGTATATAAATGATACTTAGAGAAAGAAAATAACTTTAGGGGAGAAGCTTTAATTAGATGGTGGCTGGGGGAACCTGAAGAAGGCAAAATTTTCTCTCTTCCATAGAGAAAGCCAGGAAAGCTAAGAGGCAAAAATAAGGACATTCCAGGCATTTCAATATCATATAAGCAGTTTGCAATAATAAGAAAAGAAGGCATCCTTCCAATTTCTTTCTAGGATACAGTCTTGCTCTCTAAATTAGGGAGAAACAGCACAGAGAAAGAAAAGTATACATCAATAGCCATATTTGCTCATGTGTAGGTTCAGTGACTATAACAAAAATGACAATAATACCTGCATTAATTTACTTATTCAGTGTTGTACCAATCAAATTATGAAAAGAATATTTTACAGAGCGAGGAAAAATAACTTATTTCATGTGGAAGAACAAAAGAATCTCGAGTGTAATAGTGAAAACAAAATAGCAAAGATGGGGGTCTATCAGTACTAGATCTCAAACTCTATTATAAAGAAAGCAGTAATTGTTAAAATGACTTGGTGCTGGGGAGGAAATTGAGAGACCAGTCAGAGATTAAGTCAGAGATTAGAGATACAATATGCAGCAGGAAACAATCATACTTGCATAGTGTTTGACCACAGTTACAGGGCAAAGAATATTTGCCAAAAAGTGTTGAAAAAACTAGACAACAACTTGTCAGAAATGACTTACATGCATACCTCACATGTTTGCCTCAGTTTCTTTACCTGTCAAAATGAGGATAATAATACCTCCCATGGTTGTTGTGAGGATCAAATGAGGAGCCAACATAAGCTTCAAGTGGATAAATGACCTTGATATAAAAAATCACATAATAACCAAATATTCAGGAGTTGGGAATAAATTGCTTCTCAGATCTATGGAGAGGGAAACAATAAATGGGATCACATTGCATAAAATGGACAATTGTGATTATCTGAAATTTAAAAATATTTAGCACATTTTATGTAATACAGGTGAAATTAGAAGAAAGATGTTAACCAAGAAAAAGACCAATTTTACAGGAATTTTCTCTGATAAAGGTCTCCAATCCAATACATATGAGGAACAGATTTCAATTTGTTAGACCTAAAGCAATTTCCCAATTGACAAGTAGTCAAAAGATGAGCAGGCAGCTTCGAAAGGAAAAAACCCAAGCTATCAACAGCCATATATGAAAAGATGAAAGCAACTGTCAGGTTTCACTTTACATACATCAGAAAGGCAAAAATGATACAAGGGGAAAATGACAAATGCTGGAGGGGCTGTGGGAAAACAGGAGCACTAGGGTACTGTGGGTGAAGCTGTGAATTCGTCCAGGCATTCTGGAAAGCAATTTTAATTTAAACTCCCCAAATTACTAACTCGTGCCTGCCCTTTGAACCCATTATACCACTACTGGGCCAATACCCCAAAGAGACCAAAGAAAGAGGGAAAGAAGCCATATCTACAACAGTTATGGTAGCTCCGATTTTCCAAAAAATTGGAACCTAAAGAGGTGTCCTCTTATTGGCCAAGGGCTAAACAAAGTGGGGGATATAAATGTCATTGAGTGTTATTTTGCCCTAAGAAATAATGAAATGAATAGTTCCTGAGGAGGAAAGCCTCTAAAAATCAGTATGAAACAAAGTGAGCAGGAGAACTAGGAGAAGAATTTATTTAGTGACAACAATATTCTAGAGAAAAACCATTTCAAAAGACTTTACAACTCAGATTAATGTAATGATAAACCAGCAGGCTAAAGAGAGAAAATGAAACACTACTATTCCTATCAGAAAGGGATGCCCATCGAAGGAGAAATGGCTGAACAAGTTGTGGTATATAATTGTGATAGGATACATAAGAAATAACAAGCAAGATGCTTTCAGAAAGATCTGTGAAGACTTATATGATGCAAAGTGAACATTTTACACAGTAACAGCAATATTGTAACAATGATCAATTGTAAAAGACTTAGCTACTCTGATGGATAAAATGATCCACAACAATTCCAAAGGACTCATGATGAAAAATTCTATCCACATTCAGAGCAAAAACTGATGGAACTCTAGTGCAGATTGAAGTATATTTTTCCACTTTATTTTTCTTAATTTGTTTTTGCGCAACACGCCTCATATGAAAATCTAATTTCCATCACTTCACATGTATAAGTGGTATCATATTGCTTGCCTTCGCAGTGATTGGGGGAGAGGTCTGAAGGAATGAGAGAATTTGGAATTAAAAGTAAAAAAAAATCAATGAAAACTTTTTATTCCCAGTTTTTTTTAATTTGGCTATGATATAATCTTTTATAACTAGGTCATGTATCCATTTGGAGCTTATCAAGGTGTTTAATGTAATATTGGTCCATACATACATTTCTGACAGACTAGTGTCTAATTTTCCCAGAAGGTTTTGTCACATACTTAGTCCTTTCCCCAGTAACTATGGGTTTCAGGCTTATCAATCGCTTTGCTACTGTGATTACTTTCTGCTGTATAGTGTATATTTGATCTGTTTCACTGACCAACCTCTCAAATGCTTAACCAGTAAAAAGTCATTTTAATGATCACTACGTTGTAGCACAGTAATAATAGACCCCCTTCCTTGTCACATTCTTTCCATGGTTAGCTTTGAGATTTTTGACCTTTGTTTCTTCATATGAAATTGGTTATTATTTTTCTTGCTCTATGCAGTGGTTTTTATACTTTGGTATAGCACTGAGTAAGTAAATTATATTAGATAAACCCACCCATTAGCAATTAATGTTTCTCTCATTATTCAAGACTTTTTATTTCTGCAAAGAAGGTTTTATTCTTGGATTCATAGAGTTCCCAGTTGCATCTTGGAAGCTACATTCCTAAATATTTTATATGTCCTGGAATTATTTAGAATGCAGTTTCTCTTTCTAGTTCTTCCTACTGGGTTTTGTTGGTGACATATAGGGATGCTAATGACTTAGATGAATTTATTTTATATCTCACAACTTTGCTAAATTTATTATTTCAATTAATTTTTTGTTTGACTCTTTAGGGGTTTCTGAGTAAATCATCACATAATCTACAAAATGTGAGTCTTTTCTTTCCTCTTTGCCTATGCTCATTTTTTTCTATTTTTATTTCTTTTCTTATTGCAACAGTTAGCTTTTCTAGCACTATGTTAAATAGTAATGATGATAATAGGCATCTTTAGTTTAGACATATTTTTTTGGAAAGATTTCTAACATCTTCCACTTTGTATAATTTTTACTCTTTGATTTAGATAGATATGGTTGACTATATGAAAATAAGGTCATCTGATTACTGTGCTATATAGAGTAATAAAAATGAATGTTTAATTTTGTCACAAGCTTTTTTGTCATCTGTTGACATTGTCAGATGGCTTTAATTATTTATATGATTAACATGATTTATTATCCTCATAGTCTTCCTGATATTGAAGTAACCTTACATTCCTGGCATAAACACAACCTTGTCACCATAATCATTTACATATGTTCTTTTAACTTACAAATATTTTAAAGTTGTGTCCATGTTTATTAGGAATATTGTTCTATTATTTCTTTCTCTACATTGTCTCCCCCTGGCACAGGGATAAATATTTTTATGGTACATATTTGTAATATAGAAAGATTGAAAGGATGTCTGTTTTTGATATTATGGCAATAATATATATGTACCAAAATGCCAGGAATATCCTTATCACTTCTGCATCTTTACTTCCATGGCTTTCTTCAAGCCTCAGATTAAATCTCACCTTCTACAGATCCTTGCTCATTCCATCTAATTGAGCCTTCTCATTTCTTCTATTGCCTATGTATCATGTATATACCTATTTAATTACAGACTTATCTCCATTCTTAGATTTTAAGCTTGTTGAAATAAGTGACTGTTTTTGTACTTTTGCTTTGCTTTGACAAAGAAAAAGAGACATAGACAGACAGACAGACACACACACACAAAAGGAATTATTCAAAGAGGTATCAGTAAGGATAGCTGAAATAATTACTATTTGAAATACCTAATTTATCTCTCAGTTATGAACTTGAGAAGGGAGGCCATCATAAAAGTATAATCTTTCTTCCTAGGCTTGTTCTTACAATATTGCCTTGGAGATGGGGGGCTCAAGCAGATGTTAACTCAGAAAATTTTCTTTTATATAGTTAATTGTTTCTATTTGTTCTCTGAGACACTCATTATTTGGAATTTCACTGTTGTCTTCATTTAGTTCTCTGTCTTTTGTTTGTGGTCCCTGAGCCAATGACTATTATTATTCATTATGCAATTTCTGTAAAGTATATATTTACTATTTCTCCCTTGTTACATTTCTTTCCAATGTTTCTGTGCCCAAATTCAGTCAGTTTTCCTAAAAGGACTATGAGGTGCTGAGAAATAGACACAATCATCGTTGTCCCATTTAGAAAACATCATAGTCTTTTAGCTCTAAATTCTCCACCAATTTGTTCAGTTCTATGTTTTCCATTTTGTTTACTTTCTGTTACTTATTCATAACTGAGGATATTGAAGTCTCCTGTCACTATTGTGTTACCATCTATGTGACCTTGTAGCTCAGTTAATGTTTGTTTTGTGAATTTGTATGCTAAGGTATCTGAAACATATAATTTTATCACTGACATTAGTTTGTCTATGGCTCCTTTGAAAATAATATTCTTATGTATCCTTTTAAATTTTTGAATCTGTTTTGACTCTGTCAGACACCATGATTGCAACTTGTTTTTTTGGATTCACTTAATGTATAGTAAATTTTTCCCCATCTCATCAATTTTATTTTGTGTTTATGTCTTGGTTTTTAAAACTTTTTTTCTTGTAAGTCAGAGATTGTAGGCTTTGTTTTCTTATCCAATCTCTCCCCTCCCTCCTTGTTTTTTGTTTTATTGGATTGTTTAATCCATTCACATTTAAAGTTATGAAAGTTAGGTTTATACTTTTTTCCATTTACCTTTGATGTTTTTTTTCAAGTTAAGATCCCCCCCTTTTCTGCTGTAAACATGGTCCTATGTCTCTTCAGGTACTTTACCTTAATTTTGTTTAAAGGTGGCTCTATTCCCTCTGGAAATCTTCCCCTCACCCCATCTCCTATTTGTTACTATTTTCCCTTTTTAAAAAATTGTAAATTCAAATTTCTTTCCTACTTTTATCTAATTATTTAATTCCTTCCCTCTTTTTCTCTTAGTCAAGTCAATTTCCCTTTCCTTACTTCCCCTTTAACTAGTCATGTTCATTAGTTTTTTTTAATTCATTACTTTACCCCCATTTCCAGAGAAGATTTCTCTTACTTTCTTATCTATTCTCTCTCTCTAATCTACTCTTCCATTTTCTGGTTCATGAACCCTATAATTAGCTAGTCTCTCTCTATTCTCTGTATTCCTCATGGAATCAAAATTTTTGAGGTATCCAATCTGGTCTTTACCTGCAAGGCAGTTTCTACAACTGCCTTATAGAGCTAGCCCAGGGGATTCTACTTTGCCAATTTACTTCATTCTCAGAACAATACCAATTCTTGCAGGTAACAGAGAAGACAGTGTCCTATTCAAAGGAAAATTCTTTGTTTGGGTTTTCATCCTAAGTAATGAGACAAAACTCAGGAAAAAGAGAATTTAAAGCAGTTTATTAAAAGTGCATCTAGGAAGTAACATGTTAACAAGTTGATCACTAAGACATCAGCCAGGGATTCAAGATGGAGACAGTTTTTGTTGATAACTTTCACAACAAGATAAAGACATTTCTAATAGGTCTGCATTAGCAAAAGGGGATGGGACATTGCATCTCAGCTCCTCTCCAACTGCCAGTACATGCAAGCTAACAGTTAGTAGATGACCTGATATGTGAAGATAGCAGGTAACAATACAAAAGCTGCAACTGTTAGGGTGATGCCTCCCCCAACAGTGATTGACAAGCAGGACTGGGAACAATATGTCATCAAGTCAGCATAACTTTCAATAATTCTCCCATTTGGTGCTAACCATATATATGGTACAGCAGCACAACTGGTTTCATCTCACTCCTTTATCCTCAACTGCATCATCCTGGTCTCTGCTACTCATGCCACATCATTTTGAGCAAGCATCTGTGGCTATAAGCTAGGGGACTTAAACTTACAACAGGAAACAAGTGTACTGTCATCATGAGGATCACAAATCATAATCCCATGTTTCCATCAATGCCATAAAGTCAAATAATCTTAGGTATAGAATCATAATCTCATGTATCTCCCAAGGAGACAAACCTTGTTAAATAAGCTCTGTATGTCAACTTAGGCAAGTTAAGCCATTGAGAGGGCTCGTCATGTACTAATTTTAGAAGGGAGATTTACACATTAGCAAGGTCACCAAGAAAACTCAGTAAATATAAATACCATGAAACAAAAGACCAAAATAATACAAGAATGATCATCAATGTTAAATAGGATCAATTCTCCTTGTAACCAACTCTCAATATTCAGTTAATCAGTACATTTCAACTTGAGTCCCAGATGTCCCATGTTTTTGTCTTGTCCCTGGCAACATCTTCCCTTGGACATTGGAGAATAGGTCTCATTCCCAGGGCAGCTCTGAAGTGACTCTTTCCAGTGGGTTTGCTTCTCTGATTCCAAGGCACTTGCAGAGATTCCTAGGTAATTTTACTCAAATCTGTCAGTAACCAGATTCAATACAATTTAGTATAACCTATTAAGTGTGCTTTTTCCAATAACTAATTCATGTGGTCAAAATCCTGCTCAAGTCTTAGGATTCTGGTCTTATTATCAATAGAGCTATGAGAACATCAAATTAGGAACCCATAATTCACCTGAAACTTCAGAAACTCTCAGTTATTACTGATTGTATTTTTTCTTTATAATTATCAACGCAATTTCATATGTAATATCCAGAACCCAATTTTTAGAACTTATTATTATAACATGTTCAGGGCCTGTATATATAATTGTCTGATCTTGTTGCTTTCTCAAAACTTTCCATTTTTGGTAATCTTCCTGTAGGAGGAGATACTTTAAGGACCTTTTCCAATCAATAAATACATAGCTACCACCACTCACTGTAAGTAGATTCTTTTTATCCATAGGTTCAACAGGTACACAAATGAACTTGCTTAAAAGATACTTATTTAGTATTGTAATGACAAGCTTCTACTGTTTACCTATCCTGATAAGAGAGATTTGCTAGGAGAGGAAGAAGGAGGGACATAAGTATAATAGCATCAAAACTGGCCCTCTAGGCCTAAGCCTAAGGGTACAATATGACTCAAGAAAGGGATATAAGGATAAAGCATCCTTAGCTCTGTTTGATATCAGGTAAGTCATAGTTAAGTTTAAAGGCCAGCTAATTATACAACAATGTTCCACCTCATTCACAGGGTATAATAGCCAAGTCAGGCTCAGGATTAACCAGGTTGAAAACATACCTAATCATAAAGGAATAGCACAATGGTGAAATTAAGTCAAGAGAATCCTCCCTTAGGTGATGCCAAGGTCATTCCCTCAATCTTTCCCAGGCCCCAGTATCCACCGGCAGTAGTTTCCAGATTACACTCCCTTTGGGCAGTATATGGTATCCCCCTTGAAAGGTGAACTATTAGCTTCATAATAATGCAGACAATCACACCTGAAATCCAAATTTAGGATAACATCAGATTACAATCCCACAAGATTTTACCTCAAATAGCAAGTTTCATTTATTACATCTAATTTCAGCAAAATACAGTTGTTATTATATCTCTCATGGTGTTGCAATAATAAAACATTTACCAGGACTTTAAAAATTTACTCAACAACCTTTCCTTTCTTTTCTTTTTCCTCTTCTTTTTCAGTTTAAACTTATCCTGGTATAAAAATCAGTCACCATAATCAAGAAAATAATTACACTCTGGAATTCCACAGAGGCAGAGAATATATGATATAATTTACTCAAAAACACTGGTCACTTGCTGTCAACCTCCACGCTAACAGATATCCATCTCTTAAGGTATTTTATATTCACCCCTTAAAGCAAGAATAGATCTTTAAGACTGGAGTTTTGTGAGACTATGTTGCCTAAAGGTGTAACTTCAATATGTGCCATTCTAGGTACAAGTCCATAATCATACAAGTGATTGGCAAATAAACTTAAATGAAGCTCACTCTTTATTATAAGCAAGCTTGAACATTTATGCCCCAGTTTAGCAAGGAGTAGAAGAGGGGATCCCATTTTCTTAGTAAACCAGTTCATTGTTTAGGAATTTCACAACACTAGCAAGCTGTTTCACAAGGCTCAGATTTTATGACCTTGCCCAAGCAGATAGTCTCAAGAAATTTTGGAAGTTTATAAATATGCAGATTTTGCAAGGTCTTTTCTTTGCACCTTTTCCCATACAATAAGTAATTATCAATTTTCCCTTTTAATATACCCAATTAAATACTTGATAGGTTTTTACATTATGACAATAAATACTAATGACTTAATAATTTCACAGTAACCAGATCAAAAGAAATTTTCATCATGTCTCATACAGTGGTTTCCCAGGATCTACAATACAAGGAAGTTTAGAAAAACAGTAACAGCATAAACAATATTATGGATTATTAAAACATAACAGAATTTGGAGGTACACGTGACTGGATGCAAAATAACATTAATTTTTTTGAATGCATCTTTGAATCCTTTTACACAGAAATATCTTCATTTTGTGGCTTTTAGGTTATTACACTGATCATATCTGAAACCTGGTATAAAGTTATCAAGTATGGAGAAATTGCATCTAATTAAAGAAATAATCATTTTAACAATAGTTAGTTGGCATTTATATAGTGCTTGCCATATGCCAGCCACAGTGTTAAATACTTTATAATCACGTGATCCTTACAACAACTCAGGGAGGTGAGTTATTTCATCTTTCCCTTTATAGATCGCCAAACTGAGGTAAACTGAGGTAAAGTCACACAGTCAATGAATTTCTAAGACTGGATTAATTGCTGAGATTGGAATTTTTCACTTAGGTTTTCCTGAGCAATGCATTTTCTAGAATTTTTTTTCTTTTGCCTTAATGCCAAATAACAAATGCATTTTTTCATTAACTGCTGATTTACCACAATTATCCTGATTGTAAAACACATTTTACTACAAATGTGACCACATTATGATTTAGTTTCAGGACCAAATCAAATCTGTTCTTATAATCACTAATGGTAATATGTAAATGCCAATTCATCCAAGGGTCATTTACTGCTAGCCCTTCAAATTATAGGGCCAGTTACTTTCAGTTGGTCTACTGACAAAGATTTAAAGCGACAGTTTTGTATTTTCACATCTCTTTTAGGATCCATGAAACTTTTCTGAAACAGAAATTCAAAACATAATCTGTGTTATGCAATAATGAAATTATCAATGGATACTCCTCACAAAAGGATGAAAATAGACCTTGCTAATGCTTTGCTATCCCCAAGTAATTCAATGCTATAAATAAATTTCTATATTTTCCATATCATAAAGAATAAATAAATATAGTTCCTCATATCCTTCTTCTCTGATTGAGATCAGACCCTTCGTCACTTCTCTTTCCAAATTTCTACATCCCTATACTTTCAAGCCATCTATTCATACTATCAGTGAAAAAGAGATAACTTTTCTTAACTTCCTGTCCATTCCCTTATGTGCCTAATTTGGTTAAACTTTACATCCTCTTTTCTTTTAAGCTTAGATTAAAGCCCATCACTACTGCATTTGTCTTGTTTCTTCCATATTATGTCCAGACACTTCCCTTACCCATCATAACTCAGACTGTCTACAAAACTGATCTTCACTTTCCTGATTTTTTGTCCTCTTTCTCTTCTCTGCCCTCCAGCTTGGCCACAGTCAGAAAGGGAGAGAGATTGTCCTTTATTATGCTCATGTTTAAAAACCTTGAAAGTTCTATTTTAGTCTTCTTAAAAGGGGTACCTAGTACCTAGTTACCTCTTCTATTTCCTGTTTCAAAGCCTTTCTTAACATCACTGAAAAATCCCTGGTTTGCCCAGCCTATAGATCTTCATATCACATTTAGAATGCCCACCTGACTAAATACAATACCTAAGATCCCATCCTTCATCCTGCCAAAATATATTTTTCTTTTCCCCTATAATTTCCCCAGTCCCTACCTATCCTCATTGCTCAGTGGTGGACATATATGTATGGCAGGATGCTTCCTGAGTTACTACAACTTGTCTACTCCAGAGTTACCTGAAGGCTCACTCCTCTCACTCCTTTTATAAATCCTGCTATTCCCATGCAAATGCAGGCAAGGCCATTTATTTACCTGCCCCTTCCTGGTGAGCCTTCAGCCTTTCCTTCTGTTTTCCTTTCTTTGTGCACAAATGAAAAAAAATTGATTTGGGAACCTATTTCTCAATTTTCTGTCATGAGTCTGGGGATCTAAGTTCTCTGCCACTTCATGCCTTACCTAACTGCTGGAGTGGGCCACCTATCAGGCAGTATCTGATTGCTGGCTCCAGCAGTGGAGCAGGCCTACCCAAAGTGTTAGCCAGGGGTGAAAACCTCAAAAGTTCCTGGTGGTGTTCCATTTGTTAAAAGAAAAATTCTTTGTTTAGGCTTTCCTCCAGATATTAAAAGGAGTTTATTAAAAGTACATCAAGGTAGAAACACATTGACAGGCTGATCACTAGAGATGGAGTGAGCTTTTATGGATAACTTTCATAATGAGATAAAGATAATTTACATATGTCCACATCAGCAAAAGAGGATGGAACATTGCGTCTCAGTTCCACCCCAATGCCATTAGGTGCTAGCTAACAGGTGGTAGGTGACCTAGTACTTGAGGGATAGCAGGAAATGCAAAAGCTGCAGAATGGGTGATGCTTACCCTAACAGAGCAGTAAAAAGGCCTCCCTAACAGTGATAGACAAGCAGGACTATATTTACATGAAGAAATGTTTTAAATCACTTTGATTAGGGAAATGCAAATCAAAACAACTCTAAAGTACCACTTCACACCTATCAGATTGGCTAATATGACAGAAAAGGGAAATGACAAATATTAGAAGGGATGTGGGAAAATAATGACATAAGGAAATAAGTTAAATAAGCACTCTTGGTGGAGTTATGAACTAATCCAACCATTCTAGAGAGCTAAAACTGTGCATATCCTTTGACATCTCAATACCATTACTAGGTCTGTATCCCAAAGAGATTTTAAAAAAAGGAAAAAAGAAATATTTGTACAAAAATAATTATAACAGCTCTTTTTGTGGTGGCAAGGAATTGGAAATAGAGGGGATGTTCATGAACTTGGGAAGGCTGAACAAGTTGTGATATATGATTGTAAAGGAATCCTAATGTGCCATAAAAATCTAAAATAGAATGTAGTATATCCTCATAAATTTACATTCACGTTATTGTTCTTAATAAAACAGTATAAATACTACTAGTTGGTTTGTGACTAATCCCTTGCTATTTGTATGCTATTATGTTTCTACCAATTTTTGAATCTGAACAAATAGATAAGCTATTAGTAACTGATTTAGGTGCATTGTGGCATTAAGACAGAAGGTGCATTCACCCAATCACAGACACCTGGACAGACAGAATTTCTAAGCTATGGCACAAGCTTTAGTGCTCCTCAACCTGGACAGGCACTGTACAGTTACCAAATGCAAGGTCTGTATTCATTTTGGCATTGTATTTTCTCTATCATATTTCTTTTAATCACAATAAAAGGGAGAAAGGTGGGAAGAGAGAATTCAGAACTTACACTTTTTTAAAGTCTAAATTAAATGAATAATTTTTTTTAAAAAAGTGATTGTAAAAAAAAAAATAAAAAAAAAATAAAAAAGGTGATTGTGAACAGCAAAATGTCTTTAAAACTTGGACATGGAAATATGAAAGCTCAATCAGGAATCCCGCCTAAGCCACTTATGAGATGTGTCATCCTGTCAAAGTCCTATTTCATGTTTTAGCATCACTTAATTCTTCTGCCAACTGGACTACAAAGAGCATCAAAATCAGAAGTCTGCTGCTGGGTCAGAGAAGAAAACATGCATACACTGTATTCCATAAATGACATTTGTTACAGCTGTTTCTGTTTTTGTAGCTGAAGATATAATTGTGGTTTTTGTTGCTGTTGTTCTTGTGATTAATCCTTGAACAGAAAGGAAAAGTCCCGGAAGGCCTGGAGTACAACAATGGAATCTGTCCATTACATTATGGCAGAGTATTTAAGCAAAGCCAAACACCACTTCCAATGGCTACCTTCATCCATTTCTCCCAAAGGAACTGAAGAGACTTACCTTTCAAAAGGAAGAGGGATATTTCCATGAGGAAACTTGTAAACAAGAGGGTGACTCCTCAAATCTTCCAGGATATTACTAAATCCTAAAAATAAGAAGTACAGAAGGATGTGGTTCCACTGGGGGTTAGAGGAAAAGAAATGGCAAGATGGACTGGGACTAAGAGGAAAAGAGTTGGAAAGACTGACTGTGTGGGTAGCCCTGCACATTTTCCAACTGTCTGGCATCCCAACTATTTGCAGTTTCTTGTCCTGCTGACTCCATTTGATAGAGCCAGGAGAATAGAAATTACAAGGAAGAAGAAATTTTTATCAATATGGAGGAATGGCTCTGTCCAGAGGCTTCCATCAGGGCTCTGCCAAGCAGAAGGTCTAATGCACATACCACTCACATTCTTTCAATTAGCTCTTGGCAAACTAGAGAACCTTACTCTCCTCACTTGTTTGTAAAGGGGCTTTCAAGCAAATGGCCCCTGAAAAGGCTTGTAGTCCTACCTATGTGGACTCTGCATTTTTAGGGATGCCAAGGATGGCAAGAATAGACATATATGTGGCAGGGAGAGAAAATGAATGGTTGAACAGAAAGGGCCCAGATTGCTAAGAGGCCACATCCTGACCTGCATGGAGAGGAAGCCTGGACTTCACATCTCAACTCATCTACTTACCAGACATGTCAAGAAGGCCAAGTCACATGACCTCATTCATTCTCAGCTCTTTGACCTGCAAAATCAGAGCAAGAAAATCATCAGTCTCACAGTTCTCTCTGAGGCTCAACAGGCACACAAAATGTAGAGCTTGAAACATAAAAGCCAGTGCTTCTTTTTCTTATTACTAATGTGCATGACCACTTCCAAGGAAAGATATATCAGGAGTTTTCAGGGGAACTATTTCAAAGGTCCATTAGGGGCTAAACTGACTTATCCCCCAGACCTAACTTATTCAAATTTCTGAAACAAATGTAAATCTGGAAACTCACTTTTGAAAAGAAACAGTGACCTTGTCAAAATGAAATCTGTCCATAAGGGGAAAGTTCCTCCGCTCTTCCTGGGAATAAACCTAGAACCAATCAACAGAAAAATAAAGTCAACCTTAAGGCAATGAGAAGGTGCAAGGAGAAACTAATATGGTGGGGAGGTCCCAGAATCTGATCCCAGCCTGTAAGAATTTTTGCTCTTGGAAATGTCCACCAATTTTGCCACCCTTGAATATATATATAAGATGAAGAAAAATGAAATGGCATCAGGGAAATACAAAAGGGAGAGGAAAAATACACAGCCTTGTCTATCATTTCAGTGTCAACAGATCAAGACCTGGGTTCTTGGGGAAGGTGAAACACCTAATCGAGCCAAGGATGATGGCATGGTGAAAGGAAATGAAACACAGGAACAAAAACGATGGCAGACGGCCAAACCTCTTAGAGCCTTGACTTGGAGCCAGGAAGGCCCGACTAGCAATCCCACCTCAGCCACATAGGAGGTGTGTCCTCCTGGCCTGAGTAACTTCCCATGTCTTAGCTTCAGTTAATTCCTCTGTCAATTGGACTAAAAAGAGCATCAGAATCGGAGGTCTGCTGTTGGCTCAAAGGAGATAACATACACACACTGTACTCCTTCAATGATATTTGTAGTGCTTGTTGCTGATTTGGTAGTTGAAATTATTATAGCCCTTTTTTTGCTGTTGTTATTGTGATTAATCCTGATGGAAAAGATCTGGCAGGGCTGCAGTGGAAGAAAGGAATCTGTCCAGCATATTATGGCAGACCCTTTAGGCAAGGCCCAATGCCTTGCCCAAGGGCAAATGTCATCCATTTTTTTCAAAAGAAAGAACTGAAGAGACTTACATGTACATTTAGAAGGGAAGAGGGACGGTTACCTGAGGACATTTGTGGATGAGGGGGCCCCTTCTCAAATCTTTCAGGGTATCTCCGTCCTGGGAAGGAAATGTACAGAAATGATATGAGGCCTCAGGGGTTTAGAGGAACATAAATGGCAAGACTGACAACATGGATAACCCTACACACCATCTAGGCTGTCCCGCATCCCAACCACTTGTAATTTATTGTCTTGCTGACTCCATTTGATGGAGCCAGGAGAATGGGAATGACAAGAAAGAATCAAATCTGACTGAGGTACAGGCACACTCAGGGCAGTATCCAGTGGCCAGCATCTAGAGTTAGCTGAGCAGAGGACCTGATGAATATGTCAGACACATTATAGCAATTAGGCCTTTGAAAACCCACTTAGCTTCACTACCAAGAGAAGGGGAATCAGAGTGCTGTTGTTGGCTCAAAGGAAATAGCATAAATACGCCGCATTCCACAAAATATATTCATGGTGATTGTTTCTGTTTTTGTATTTAGAGGTATTATAATTGTTGTTTCTGTTGCATTTGTTATCGTGATTAATCATGAACAGAAAGGAAAATACCTGGTATGTCTAGAGTACAAGGATGGCATTTGTCCATCACCTTAAGGCAGAGCTTGAAGGCTGGGCTGGATTTCCCCCCCTCCAAAGGGAATCATCATCCATTTTCCCCAAAAGAAAAAGGAACTGAGGAGACTCACCTTTTCAAAGAGAAGTGGGATGGTTGCAACAGTGAACCTGAGGGTGACTTCTGAAATCTTCCAGGTTAATATAATCCTAGGAATGGGAAGTCCAGAAATGAAGCGAAGCCTCTGGGGCTTAGAGGAAAGGAGAAGGCAAGACTCAACATATGGGTGGCCCTGCACATTATCCCAACTCTGTGACATCCCAGCTATATGAAATTTATTTTCCTGTGGCCTCCATTTGATGGAATCAAGAGAGGGGAAATGACGAGGAAGAATAAAATCTGACCAAGGTAGATGCACATTCAAGGTAATGTCCAGGAGGCTGCCTCTGGAGTCGGCCCAGCAGGGGATCTAGTGTATATGTTAGACACTGTCTACTGATTAGGATTTTGAAAACCACGTGGGCCTCACTTCCCTCACTTCTCTGATGAGGGGCTTTCAAGGAAACTGCCACTGAAAAGGCCTATAGTTCTAGTTCTATGGACCCTGAATTTTTAGGGTAATGTAGGATGGTAAGAATGAATACATATGTGGCAGAGGAGAAAAAACAACAGATGACAGGAAGCATTCGAAATCGCTTGGTGGTCAAGACCTGACCTGGAGGGTCAGGAAGCCTGGACTTTACCTCCCAACTCATCCACTTACCAGACCTCTCAAGGTAACCAAGTTACTTAACCTTTGTTATTCTCTGGTCTCTCCCCTGCAACATTGGGATAAAAAAATTACGAATCTTACAGTTTGCTCATAGGCTCAAAAGTGACCCAAAATGTAGAGCTTTCTTTATAGAAGTGAGTTATTCTTTTTACTGGTACAGGTACATAGGAGCACTTGCAAAGAAAGATGTCTCAGGAGTGCAGTGGAACCATTTCATTGGCCCATCAGGAGGCACCAGCCCAGGGTTGCCCTGACTGATGCTCCCACTTCCAACCTCTATACATTTCTTAAGCAAATTCAATTCTGGAAACTCACCTTTCTGAAATAAGTGAGCTTTTCAAATTGAAATTTGTCCAGAAAAGGGAGATTGCACAGCTCTTCACTGGAATGATCCTAGGACCCACAAATGGAGAAATCATGTTAACTTTAAGTGACACACAGGCAAAAAGATGCAGAACCTGAAGGAAACTCACTTTGTAATGGTGCCAGCTGTGACAGGACATCTGTGCACAGGCGTTAGACTGCTAAACTCTTCCTGGGAGTGCTCCTAAGAATGAAAGAGTGCAGGAATAAAATTAACCTTAAGGGACTCACAGGAAAATAAAAGAGAAATTGACCCACGGTTGACCCTTGACTCCAACCCGGACCTGGGCATCCTTTGCCACTTGCAATGATTTATTTTTACTTCTTACATTCAATATATGCAGGAATGAAGGAAATGAAAAGGCACAAAAACAAGAAAAACAAGTTGGAGGAAAATTAAATACAGTGGTCATTGTGTCCTTTGAGGGAAGGTGGCAAGGGATCAGGCATCTTCATCTGCCCCAAAGGACTTCCCTCTCCATGGGAGTCTACCACCTCCTGCTACCCACTCTTCATCAGCTTCTTCAGTTGAGAAAAGGAGTCTAATGTTCTTCTAACCCCATGCCTTGTGCCTTCCATCCCCTGCTGGGCACAGCAGGACCCCTGCAAGAATGTGGCAAGAGGCTAGGTCAGGAATCTTCCATCTGCCCCAAATCAACAACTTCCATCTGTACAAACACAAGGCAACCTCTACCTCCTACTGCCAGCCCCATCTCTTAACTAAGATCTGGAGAATCTCTGAGGCAAACAGGAACAACCTACCTTTTCACATCAGGCCTTCCATTTCTTGCCGTGCCTGTCTCTTGAGGGAAGAGGAAAGTTGGTGGGGAATTGGACTTCTGACTGTTTCTTGTTGCACAGGTGTGACTTTCACTTTTTGCTGTACCCTTTTCCTGCCTAATCTCCACCCTTCAGAGGGAAGAGGACTAGAGAGCAGGATTTCCCATATGAACATCTGAATGTATTATTTCCATCTTATATTGTACTTACTCCAGCCTTATCTCCAGCATCCATTGGGAAGAGGAGTGGTACCCTCCACTCAGTGAGGAATATTTTCATACCTGGTCACACCCCTCTCATTTCAGTGATTCTGAACCCCTGAAGATCACCATCCAAACCACATTCCACACCCCTACTAGCCAATTATTTTCCCCCTTCACCTCAGTCCTCTCACCTGTAAGTAACTCTCACGCCACTCAACCCTTCCACTGTGTCTTGTACAATACCTGTTCCATACACAAAAATTGTCCTTCGTGCTAAATCATTTTCTATCCCACTCCTTCCATATACAGGTATTACTGAAAACTGGCTACTTCTAGATGATACCCTCCCTGGTCAATCTTTCTAGTATTGACTTCACCTTCTCTCATTCTCCTCATATATTACCCTTCAATCCAGTGACTCTGATCACCTAAATGTTCCACAAATAGGACACCCCATTTTGGGCATTTTCTCTGGTCCTCATGCCTGTAACTTATCTGGACTTCATCTACTCTACCTACTAACTTCCTTGACGGATTAACTAAACTCCCATTTTTTACAGGAACACTTTCCCTGCCCTCTTAATTCTAGTGCCCTCAATCTTAATTAGTTACTATTTATTCTGTAGTTTGTGTTTGTTTTGCATGTTGTCTCCCCCATTAGATTGTAAGCTCCATGAGGGCAAGGATTATCTTCCGCCTCTTATTGTACCCTCACTGCTTAGCACAGTGCTTGGCCTAGAGTAGATATATAATGTTGATTGACTTATAGCAGACTGCCTATATGTATATACTCTGGATGATACTGTTTTCTTCTTTTCAAACATTTTATTTTATTTCAAGAATTGTCTCCGCATAAGTTCATTCCAACCTGAAAAATTGGCTCACTAGTCAGGATTCTCAGGCACTGAAAGTGTTGTGAGTGAACTCCTTGTGGGTATTCATGGCTACCTACTAGCAGGTGAGTGACCCTGACTTTCTAATAAGTATCCATCCCAGGACTCCACCAACCAATGTCTTAGGAAGTAAAGAGCTTTGAAGAAATCGGAGACAAGGTATTGTAAACTGGAGAATGGTAGAGCATGCTCTGAAAAGATCCTTTCTGGATCTCTACTGGCCAAAATGGTAGAGAAATATGGTGAGCTTTGTTCATTGATGGCAGGTCTCTATCTCAAGGGTTTGATATCTTTCTGTCCAGTGTGGAAGATTATGAAAAGCCAGATTTGCAGCGCCTAGAGGAAGGTTTATTTGAGTTAGGTAAGTTAGCAAACCCAATGGGATTTTGAGTAACACTGTATTCAGAGCAAAGGTATTACTCATATCTTTGAAGTGGGTATTATGCTTCCAACAAACTTAAGAAGGATTTGTATAGTCAGAAGAAATGGAAATAAATGGAAGAAGAGGTAAGACATGTAAAAGCTTTCTCACTCTCTCAAAACCCTCTGTTCAAATAGGACCTTTAATTGAAAAATCATGCTTTTTTGCAATTACTTGATTCGCCTGTTGATCTGGTGGGAAGATCTGTATAAATTACGGTACATATTCTGCACCCCAGTGGGGGTGTTTTTGGAACTTGAGTAGGAAAAGGCTGATTTAGGCTGATGTGGCTTCAGGTTCAGGAAGAGGACAAAGGAAAGTGGCAGTTTCACCCCATGCTGGAAAAGCACTCTGAAATAAAGGAAACTTAGTCTGTATTGTGGGCCTGGCCTAGGAATGATTTTGGCTTAATAAAAGGAATTGAACCCCTTAAAATCAGTTATTCCAAGGATACGTCATGGCCATGCATTAAGCAATACACTGTCTAAAGTTCAAATTGAAGGACTATAGTCAATATTTGAATATTTAGAGAAATGAAGACTTACCAAAAAGAGGCAGTGCCCATGCAGTACCCGATTTTACTGGTAAGAAAAGAAGGAAAATTAGATAATGTTAACCTGTGTATCAGGTTTATCCAAATTTAAGCACCCTGTGATTCACCTACTATCTTTCCTAGACATTAGCAGGAAAATTTAAAGTTGTTTACTCCATCAAAAAGTCCACCTTAATTCATTATGCCTTCCCAGCCTTCAGCTTGTGCTTGGGTGCTGAATAATTTTGGCTCCTGAATTCTCCACACTTGAGACTCAAGCATCCTCCTGGCTCACATGAGGGAATTGCTGATTTGTGCCTCATAAAAAGATAAAAGTATAGATGAATTTGTTTACATACTAAATCATCAATCTCTCTCTCAGTTTGTAATGATTTTAATAGAGATATAAACATAAAGACAATAAGGAACTGAACAAATTGCCAGAGAAACTAGATCAGAAAGACTTCTAGCATCTTCTAAATGGGGCTACAAAAGAATACACATTTCACAATAGCAAATGGAACTTTTACAAAAATTGACCATGTCAATTTAGGGCACAGAGATACTATAAACAAATGTCAAAACACAGGAATAGTTAATAAATTCTTGACAGACAATAACTTTTTTCTGATAATTACACAGTTTTCACTTTATTAGAAGCATCTGACACAGCCATTAAATCATGTCTCCCTTAACATAAGCATAGGGCCAGGTGCAGATGAGTTGATTATTTAAAGAACCAACTAGATATCATTTGAGCTACAACACTTAGCCTTCTGTACTGGGGCAATGGGATGTTGTATTATCACCAACAAGCTGTTTGTAACTGGGAAAAGAACCTCTCTGTATCACAGGTTCTCTTTCTTTCTCCAAGCAATGCGACAGGATTCAATATTTCAGCTCCAAATGAATATTTCTGCTTAGTTTTCATAACAAATACCAAAGGCGGACTCATTCAGAGACGAATGGGCCTCTCATCTGTTGCCCTAGAACTATGCTTTTGAGGGGGCACCTAGATCAATAGCATCTTGAGAAGGCAATTTTGTGAAAGTTAAAAGTCAGAAAATATTTGGATATGAATGTGGTCTCACTAAGACTAGACAGAGCAATTACCACAAAGTACACCCCAAAAGGTGAGCTAAGAATGTAGAGAACCAGGGCAGCACACAAGCCAATGCCATTTGCCTGTTCATCTGGAAACTCTGATTCCCAGGTCAATGAGCCTGCCCATAGCCAGTCAGTCAACAATCTATTAAGTGCCTACTGTATGCTAGGCACTGTGCTAAGTGCTGGGGACACAAAAGAAGGCAAAAGACAATCTCTGCTCTCAAGTAGCTCATAGTCTAATGGGGAAGACAATATGCGAACAACTATGTACAAACAAGCTACATACAGGACAAATTGGAGATAATCCACACAGGAAAAGCACTAGCATTAAGGGGGTTTGGGAAAGGCTTCACGTAGAAGGTGGAATTTTAGGTAGGACTTGAAAGAAGTCAGGGAAGCTGGTCAGCAGAAATGTGGAGGAAAAGGATTCCAGGCATGGTGGACATCCAGTGAAAATGCAAATCTGGAGAGATGGAGTTTCTTGCACAAGGAACGCCAAGGAGGCTAGTATCACTGAATCACAAAGTACATGTTGTGGAAGTAAAGGGAGTGGCAAGTTTATGAAGGGCTTTGAATGCCAAACAGAGGCTTTTTCTATTTCTTCCTGATAGTGATTGGAAATCACTGGAATTGACTGAAGACAGAAATATCTTTCCCCACTCCTTAATTTACATTAAATTTGCCAAAACCCCAGGATGGAGAGTTTCTTTCTGAAGTGAAGGACTCATGTAAATACTTGAAGACCATAATCTTCTTCAAGATGTCTTCCAAACTTTTTAATGTTCCTGGTGGCCATTCCAGTTAGAAGTAAGCTAGCTCTGGTAAGTTCTGAAGCCAACAACAGCTTTCCACAAAGAATGTGAATGGACTTGAGGGTCAATCATCACCTCGTGCAGGTGGTACAATGAAAAGTTCTTTAACTCCAGCATCTCTGGTGACAGCAAAATGGAGACAGGCAGGTAAGCACTGAGAGATACACTTTGGGTTCTCACTAGAACAACTTTTCATTACTATGAGTCTCTCAGTTTGTCTAAGAAGAAAAAAAGTCACGAAAGTAAGACAGGTTAGCACATAACATTTCATCCCACTCAGCCCTAAGAAAACTAATTTCTTCTCAAATTCTTTTATTTTTCTCTAAATGGTGCCTACACACATATATTTTAATGATCATTTTGATTCCTTTCCACACATACAGCTTTTGCCAGCCCAGCTGTCAAGGAATCCTTGAAGCTTTCAGCACTCTTACTCAATTCCTTTTGCCTTCAGCTCCAGCTTGACTCGCTGCAGATAGCTGGGATCAGGGTAACCAAAGTTTTCTGGCCCGCCGAATTGGAGAGTTTTGTGGTGAATATCATTCCAAGTGATCACATCCTTGACTCCTGATGTTCGAGACTGTCCTACTGTGAAAATCAGCCTTTGGTCAAAAGCTCTTCGGAGGAGAAGCAAAACCTGCCGTCCTTCTTCATTATTTGGCAAGTATGCCACCCGTCTTGTTCCTTCATAGCGTTTTCCTGGGTTGGGATGATCATCTGTCTGGATGCCTCCCCGCATGTCATAATGAATCACAATAGTGCCACAGGAATTATAACCCGGAAGTGAAGATGTTCTGTAAGAGGTTGTCATTGTTCCATCTGGCTGATTCCCTTTCACAATACCATAGGAAGTCTGGCACACAGGGCACACTGGCTTATGTTTCATGGCTTCTCTGATACAAGGGCCACAGAACTCATGCTTGCACTTTGGGAGGACTTCTTTGTTTTGAATGCTTTCCATACAGATGACACATTCCTCCTCCTCTTCCTCTTTCTCCTCTTTTCCTAAGTCCCACCAGTTAGGCAATCCCTTGAGGGGAGGTAAAGCCATGTTGAAATCAGCACCAATTCTGTCCAAGGGGGACCTGGAGTCTCTATTCCAATTCGCAAGAGAGGGAGGTGGCCCTTGTCTTGGCTGAGGAGCAGGAGCTTCAATACCAAAATATCTCTTAACATATTTCACCGCTTCTACAAGGTACCTGGCCAAACCAGTCAGTATCAGTTCTTGTTCATTCCACTCCAAGTTTATATAGGGGTGCTTTCTTTCAAAGTCTTCAAAGAATGCCCTTTCAGGCCAATACTTTCTCTCTTGGTTTAATGGTTTCAGCATCACTACCTCTTTGACAATCTGAGGTAAGAGCATCTGAAAGATATCAATGAAATCTTCATAAGCATGTGCAGAGAGGTCTAAGCCTTTGTCTTTTGGTTTAAAGAAAATGAGGGTTTTCCGAGTTTGGGGATTGTTCACCAATTCCATTACAGTGTCATATTTTGTCTCTATTTCTCTGAATTCTTGGCACAGAAGACGCAAGGGAGCAGTATCAACCTCAATTCCATTCTTCATCATGTTTTGGGAGGCCATCGCTTCCAGAGGTTGTTTGCGGGAGAAGTTTGCTTCAATGAAATGCTGAGCTCCTATGATTTCCTGTGGGTTTCCCCAGAGGATTAAGACTTTTCCTTCAGCTTTAATACGGAGGCCTTTAAACATTTCAGTCAGTGTTTTTTGGACGTCATGGGCCAGCTTATTATCTGTGAAATGAATATCCTGACGGGTCACATTCTGTATTTCCCTCTGAAATGCTCTGATAAAAGTTTCTTGAGCTGCTTTTCTGTCCCTTGACTTACTTGTCTCGAAGTCTAAGCACACATTGCCCATAGGATATGACACGGTACTTTTGATTCGTACCTGATACTCACTTTCTATTCTGTCCAGAGTTTCAGGAAAGAAATATTTGAAATATTCAAACAAATGTGATGGAACTGAGATAAGGTCTGACTCTTCTTCTGTTCTGTCTTTTGGGTTTGAGGGAAGAGTAGGACTATTACAGTCTTTTGGCATAACTTGCTCAATTTTTTTTGCTGTGGCTGAGTTGGAAATGGCCACTTTCTTGTTATTTTTCAGGATGCTGTCACTTAAGAACTGATAAGTTTTTTCAATATCTTCGTAGTCACCAATCACTTTCTCAGGTCCATCATGGCCTCCCTCTATTCTGAGATTTGGGCAGAGGTTAATAATTTTCTCCCTTTGCTCTTCAGAAAGCTTGAAGTTCAGCTGGGCCTCCACATAGAGAAATATCTTTTGAATGATGGAATTAGAGGACCTAGCAGTACCTCCTGCATCTGGGTTCTTCTCACCTGGAGATCCCTTTGGGAGTGACTGAGTCTGAGAGGAAAGCTGGTTTACCTCCAAAGTAGTGTTCTCTCCTGGGTCTTCATTTGCTTCTATGAAGACATCCACATGAGCTGTATCAGTGACTGCCACAGAATGATCTTTCTTTGCTATCACACCTTCCTTGGCTTGTCTTTTATAAAATTCTACCCAGAAAGTGCCTTCGCGGGGACCAATTTTGACCTTGCACTTGCCTCCCCCGGACCTCCATGGGTTCTGGAAATACTTTTGTAACTTCCTCTCCATTCTAGGGTAGCTCTCAGACACCCGGACCAGGACCCGGTACAGCGGGCTGTGGGCAAGGCTGCTAGTAGCCATCACGGCAGAGTAGGGACTTGTGAGTTGAAGATCCGGGGCTGCGACGTTTGTTCAGTGTGCTCTGGAGTGGGAAACTGGGGAGCAGAGAGGGGAGACAAAAGGGTGCTGTCAGCTCACTACCCCCACCTCTCTGCCCAGACAATAACTTAAAAAAATTCTAATTGGTTCAGACTGCACACACACACAAGACAGAGAACCAAATGGCAAGTTAACAATGAAATCCTAAATAATGAGAAGTTCAAAAAATAATTTTTTTTAAATCAAGTAATTATTTGAACAAATGACAAGGGGAAAAATGAGGAAGATGATGATGAAGAAACAATATACAACAATTTCCAGAATGCAGATAAAGCAGTCCTAAGGAGGAAAAAATACATATATCTTTACAAACACACATTAACAACACAGACGATAAGAGGAATAATGAACTGAATATTCATTTAAAAAATTAGAAAGCCAACAAATAAAGAAGCTTAAAATAACCATCACAGTGATGTTAAAAAATTGAGGAGAAACAGATAAATTGAAAACAAAAATACTCCAAAGATATGATATCTAACACTAAAGGCTGGTTCTTTGAAAAGAATGATGAACTTGATGAACCTTTAGCTAATCTGATTAAAAAGAAGAGAGGAGAAAATCAAATAAAGAAAATAACAAATGAGGAAAGTGAAATCTCAACAGAACCAGAAGAAAAAAATAACCAGCATATTGTGTACAGTGTTAACCATAAGCAATATGAAAAGTCCATGAGACATGCTGTAACTGGAGTAATTATAAGAGAAAGGCATGTGCATGTGGCGACTCCCATACCAAGGTGCCTAACAGTGCAGAGCAAGCCTTGGTATTTAAGTTACAGGGAAAAGGGGTAGTCATAGGGGAGGGGAAAAGGACCAATTTCCTCCCATAGGGGAGGAAAAATCATGAATAAGTAAAATGACAAAAGCAGCATTTTCCCTTCAAAACTCCTAGACCATGGTCTAGCATATGATGGTCTGCTTATTGACAAGGGTCCCAGCTGCAGAAAGTTTCTCAGTCTGGTGCAGACTGACTGGTGCCTGTTTTGACTCCCAAGGACACACAGGGAGTCTAGTTTGGGGTGCAAACAACAAATCATGTCAGGTCAGTGGGGTTTCATCCTTGACATGTTCAGGGCCTCTTGCATACTCCAGGTCCAGTGTTTCTGGAAAATATGGCAACTCAAAAAGACAAGTTCAGGGGATCCCTTAACATTCCCTCTATCACCCCACCATTGGTCAAAAGACCACAGAGAGTGTATTTGGTAAAACATTCCTATGTATATTACTTGGGAAGGGTCTCTGAAGGGAAGAGAAAGAAACATTTCACAAGGATAAAGGTCAACAGACAGAAAGCTAACAAGAGATCTTGGGCACTTTTATAGATACAGCTGAAAGAGGATAGTTCCAATTACAAAGTAAGATAAGAAGCAGAACCTTAAATGAAGCACAGTACAAGCCATAGTAAGAATGTTCAAGATTAGGGATTAATCCAGAGGGGAAAATCATACATCAAGAAAACTAAGAGAATTTAGTGTATAGATACAGAAAATAAAAGCCAAATGGGTACAATAATAGACATCAATATTAACAAACATTAAGTCTTGCTGCAAAACTCTTCCCAATATTCATTCAATAAACTCATTTCATCTTGGATCTCAGGTGTCCCATGTAGTTGTATGATCCTTGGAGCAGTGTGGAAAATATCTTCTTGGAGCAGTCTGGAAAACATCATGTCCTCAGGGGAACCAATTTCAGTGGACTTCCTTTCTGGTTCTAAAGTTACTTGTAAAGACTCCTCAGATATTTCTGTTAAAATCTTCCACAAACAGATCTCAATACAAGATTTCCATACTAGCCACAAAGGTTACTTCTCTAACAATTACTACATGTTGTGGAAAACAGCTGCACCCTCACGATTCTGATCTAACCAATAACTGAACTATAAGGGGAACACAAATTAGGAGCCCATAGTTCACCTGAAACTCCAGAGATTTTAGGTTATAAATACCCCATGATGTTTCTATCTTTATCTAAACTCTATACATAATATAAATATTGTTAACAAGCTAAAGAGTTATTGTTATATTGATATATGTAAGACATTCAATACAAACTAAATATTTTAGATACCACAGAAGGCAAAACTTTTAAATCCTTCCAAATTACATGTATATTCATTTGATATTGTTGTTTTCTCAACATTTTTACTGAAGTTTTTTTACTTTAGATTTTCTAAATTGCTGATTATTTTAGAAGTCCAAATTAAAATACCACTTAATTTAATTTAATTTAATTCCACTTCAATTCAATTATTCAATTCCCTCCTTAGTAGAAGAAGAGACAGATAAGGATGTACTCCTCACATTTTTTAAAAAATATATTACAGAACACTTTTTATAAGAAGATGACCTATGATATACAAATGAATTTACATAAAAGTTACCAAGTTAACTCCAATTGCAGCAAAAGACTTTGGATGGGCTGTGTAGATACACTTAAAGTAATCAGTTTCAAAACAGTGTATATCAAAGAAGTTGTTGATAATAAAACATGCTTGTACTATAGGAAACAACAAGTGTTATTTCCATAATAACTAAGAATCTTAAATAAAATTGACATTTCCATTGGTGTAACACAACTTATTTACTAAGTTATTTTCCTCTAAGAGAACTGATTGCAATAAAATTCATTTCTTCAAACCAAACCAAAGATGTTTCTGATTCCATTTTAATTATTACTAGAATAACAGCTTGGTCCCATAAACTGTTATATTAACATCCAATGATTCTTATATCATTTTGAAAGATTTAAGGACCTTATTTTATACAGAAATATCTATCTAGTAACAGGCAGATGACTAGGCCAAATACTCATTTACTAAATTGTTTAGTATATACGGAGGATTACAATTTCGAGCTGAATAGCTCAGATCTTACACACATGCATTTTATTATAGTAGCTCAGATGTGTTCCAGCCTTAGTCTATGAGATAATGATTTAAAATTGTGTTTGATCTTTGTTTCATAAGCTTCTCTTACCTTTGTCTAATTATTCCCATAGCATTCAGAAAGAATGAGCTATTCCAGGGATTTAATTTTACACATGTAAGTATGTAAGTATTATGAGGCAGACAACAAGCCCAAGTATAATGTTATTTAGTTGTTTGGGATATGGCATGACTACACATTTAGACTGAAAACAGTAAGATCTTACATACTTGCATTGTGCTCAGACCTTTTACTCACCATTTGCTCTGATAATATAAATTTGCTATAAAAGAAAAAAGCAGGCACATGATTCTAATAGCATCAAAACTGGTCCTTAATGACTCAACACATACATGGCAGGCTAAAGCATCCTTAACTCTGTTTGACTTCAGGTAAGAATCAGAGTTGATAACCAATCATACAATAACAATTCCACCTCAGCCAGACTAAGGAATGACCAGGTGGGAAACATTTCTGTTAAAAGGAACACAACGGGGAAAATGAGCCAGAAGGATCCTACCTTAGGCTATGCCAAGCTCATACTCTCCACTTTTTCCCACATACAGGCATCCACCTATAACAGTTCAGGATCACATTCCTTCTAAGTAGCTTGTGGCATTTCGTTTGAATGGTTAGTCAATTACTGACTTAATGATCCGTCAGCCAATTATACCTGAATTCACAACTCAAAACAGTATCAGTTACAGTCCCAAAGGTATTACCTCAAATGGCAAGTTTCACTAATCACAGCTTAGGGCTAGATACAGTTATTTTTACTCTCATGGAATTACAATAAGCAACAAAAGTTAACCAGGACTCACACATACATAAGAGATTTCAGTTAACATTATTCACTTGTTTTTCTTTTTTTCTCCTTGAGATTAGACTCGTCCTGGTGTAAGAATCAATCATTAGAAATTACTTCTATATTATACACAAACTTGTAAATTCTGAGTAAACCAATTTTATTGTTTAGGAACTCCATAACCCATAACAAAACTCTTTTCCCAGGGCTGATTACCTTGCCCACACAGATGGTTTCCAGCAACCCGGCAAGTTTACAAAATAATGGAAGTTTACAAGGTCTTTTCTTTGTACCATGTCTCACATAGTAATCAATTACCAATTTTTCCTTTTAAAATATCTATGTAGATACTTAATAGGTTTTAACATTTTGACAATAATCCCAAATAATTTAGTTAACAATATTATACCTTTCAGAAGTGATAGCCAAATACTTTAGCCATAACTTTCTCTTAACTATAGGGAAAGAAGGAAATGTTCAGTTTGCTAAATTACAGTTATAGAGCACTATAAAGCAGGGTTAGCAGAGCTGATAACATAACAGTTTTCAAACAGTATTTTCCACCTTCTTTTAGTTGCTCAGTTCACACTTTAATAACATCCAAGTTATGAAAAGTTGTTCTTCTAACAACATAATTGATATGTCACCAATTACACAATATAAGAAAATTTGGAAACATAATGCCATAAACAACAGTATGTATTTGAGACTTGAAACAAACCCATTAACAATCAGGTGACCTCAATTGAGTTAAATGCATTTTCAAATTACCTTACACAGAAAATAATTTTATCACCATTGGTATCATACCCTGATCACATCTAAGCTCTGTATAAATTTATCATGTATGATACAATTACACCTAATTAAAGAAATGATAACATCAGTTTATATTTATATAATGCTTGCCCTGTACCAGGCATTGTGTTAAGTGCTTTACAATCATGTGATCCCCACAACAACCCTGGGAGGTGGGTGCTATTATTATCCCCTTACAGGTTAGTAAACTGAGATAAATACATGTGAGGTAACTTACTAAAGGTCACCCAAGTTAACCAAATTTCAGATCCATGCATTTTTCCCAATTTGTCTTAATGCCAAATAGCATAATAAATTCTGATGCCTCATAAACATCATATCATTAGATACATTTCACTTAAAATAAGACCAGAATAAATCCAATTACACCTGGATTTATTTTCCAAATGGTAATGAATCTCAATTCTTAATTTTAATTATGTAGTAGTATATTTTACACAAGGGCTATTTATTCTAAGCATTTCATATTATGGGATGCACTGTTTCCTGCCAATCCACTGCCAAAGATTCTTAAAGTGGCAATCTGATGTTAGGTTTTAACATACCCCAATTATCACACTTAAGAACACATTTTAATTTAATCCAAAACTGGGTTCTACAATCTCAGAAGGAACACACTGCTTATCAATTTACTCCTAGCCATTCATAACTGTTTCTCTATATACTTCCAAATCAAATATCAACTTTTTATTACAATAGTTCCCAATAAGATAAACACATGAAGCTTCATATAACCTTCCTAATTAAAGAAAGCCAAAATTTTTTCAACCCTTTTCTGTCAACATATTCAAACCTTGTCAACATGCTTAAATCTTCTGAAATTGGCACAAGGGCACCCAGAGCAACTGTCCAGGGACAGGATGTGTCCCCAAACCTTCTTATCTACCTTCCACATTTTCCTCTTGCTTTTATTTCTCTTTCCAAATCTTCCAAACCAATTACTCAGTCTATACAACTGTCCTTTACTCAGATCCTACATTTCAACCTGATTCCAAACTATGTTCACTCCACTGAGTATTTCCTTTGACATTATTATTGTTGTCAAATAAACCCAATGACACATTAAAATCTTACTTTCCCAGTTGTATAATTTAGCTCAAGTGACCTTTTTCATTAATTTACCTGCCACACTATTAATATTTCTCTTGATTTGTTATAATTCAGGTATTCCTTAAAAGATGGAGGCACCAATTAAAATATTCTTAGCAATCATAAAAACTTACAGATGGTCTCTACCAATAGCAATTAAGTTCCTGTATGTAACTCAAAAAAGTAACATAAAGCATTTTTAAGTTGCTTTCTTAAAAAAGCTCCTCTTATATGGTAAGAAGCAAGACAAATATTAAGATTCAAACACATAATCTGCTAAAAAACTGAGTAGGAATCTCATATAAGTTATAGCAAAATTTCCAATTTCAAGGTAACATACTAATATAAAAAGTTACTTTTAAATTGATCAGTACTTAACTTTAGCTTGTATGATTCCCTAAACATCTAACTAGGTGTTTCAGTCAGACTCAACAACCTTTTGGTTGTTTCCTGGTATGCACAAAACTTTTTTTTTCTTTTTCATGAGCCAGGACAGGGTTAAGTGACAGTCCTATTCCAAAGTGCAACCCTTGACACTTTCGTTGACACAGCCCCCAAATCTTTCTATCCATAATCAGTGAAACGACTTTCTTATCTAGCTGTAAAATAATAAACCAGCCATTGGCAGAAGGGGGTGGGGGGCACAGCTAACAAGATACAAGAGATGGGTTTGCTGGCAAATTTTTCCTTCTAAGCTCCATGAGCACAATTACAGATTCTGAGAGACACATAAACAGAGACATAGGAAAACACAAATACCAGTACAAAATGTTACTTCTTGTCTGCCTTGCTCTCTCTCTCTCTCTCTCTCTATATATATATATATACATATATACACACACATGTATATATCCAAAGGGGCCATGTTTTCTATCACACACAAATATATAGAGCCTAAGAAATTATTACCCTTTTAAAACTGCATCTGTCTTACTTCTTGCATATTCTGACCTGACACTTCCTTTATCAACCATATCCCAAATGATATTTGCTTCACTAAATTTTTCCTCCTCTGCCTCTCTATTATCTACCTGATACATGTAGTCATAAAGGGAGGGAAGGGGAGAAAGAGAAAGAGAAATTTCTGTTATACAGAAGGCAATTACCATTCCAAGGTGTCTTTTAACAGTGCTGAAAGATCTCAAATTATGTTTAAAATGCACATCTGAGTAGGATTCCAGATATTTTAAACTTCCTGCCAAATACCTGCAGGTTTTGGGACCATATAGGTATAATATTTGGCACAAGGAAGTCCCCTTGTGAGGAAGATAAAGATAGCTTTGGACACTTTATTACATATGGGGAACACACACACACACACACACACACACACACACATAGACAAAAACAACGACATCAAATTAAAATTTTGTATTTTCAATTCATACCCACACATTCTATTTATTAAGATTGTTCAGTCAGTCAACAAAAAATACCAGGACTTACCCTCCACTTACTTTTCCCTCTCAGAATTTGATAAATCTAACCAAAAATTAAACAAGAAAGAAGTAAAGAAGATGAACAGAATTTTAGAAAAGTTAAATATGATAGACCTCTGGAGAAAACTAAATGCGAATAGGAATGCTATCCACCTCCAGAAAAAGAACTGATGGAAACTAAATGCAGATCAAAGCATACTGGTTTTTTACTATCTTTATTTTTCTAATTCACCAGCTAAATTTTTGTCTGTTTTAAACCAGATATTACAAAACCTCATTGTTTCTTTTTGTTACTCCTGCCTCAGTTGGGAGTTCTTCCTTATACCATACTTCAAGGAATTTCCCCTCAAAAGAGTTAACTTTAGAACTTTAGAACATTATTTTTGCTTATTCTACCATTTTATTTCTCTCTGTATGTATGTATTTATGTAAATGTATATATAAGTATATAAAATTCTTAAATATGATGAAGGAAGATCTTTGAGACACACATATACACACTCACACATACACAAAGATACTGAATGTGAAATCTTCCCACTAGCTGTTAGCTTAAAGCTTCAGTAGCAGTCCCTGGATTTTACTTCTCCCTACTGGGTAAAGTACCTCTTCTGGTTGGAGAAGTTAAAAATATTTTTTACTGGCCCAATTTGCAATCTCAGCATGATATTTGTGGAGACAGTCTTCAAGAATTCCCTGGCTATGAATGGAGCTGAAAAGGCAGAGAACTCACCTGAGCTCTCCCCAAATACCTCCCAAGATCTTTAAATAATGCCCTAAAACAAATTCTGGGGCAGTGGAGCTCACAAAAGGCTGGGGTGAAACAATTTTCCAGCCCATGACAACTTAGAAGGTTGGTAGGAAAGGCCTGTCTACCTGGGGTGAGAAAGGAGCACAGCCCAGTGCCAGCTGCACCAGTGCAGCAACCAGGAGCAGGCCTTGGGGGTGACTGAATCAGCAGCAGCAACTGATACTTCCAAAACTCTCAGCCTACAGATGGTAATGGGGTTGAACAACTGGTCACAAGGAGATTACAGGGGTCTCTTTGCTGGCACTGGAGGCAGGCCTCTGTTGCTTTGCCCATGCTGGCATCTGGGTCACAGTCCTTGGTTGTAGTCCCAGGGTGAGAAGAAGCACCAGCACACCAGAACTTGTGGCTACAGTGGAGCAGGCACCCTCCTCACATTTCCAGGGCAGAAAAGAGACCTTGTGGTAGCTTACAAACCAGAGCACAAGCCAGGACAGTAGTAAACACACCTCTCCTCAGATCATACAACCTTGGAAGAACTGAAAACTTACAGGTCCCTAGAAGGATCTCAGAAAACAGCTGCACAAAGCCCCCTGAAGCTTGGGACAATGCACCCTCCACCCTGGAAGCAGAGACTCACTTTAGCAAAGAGTTTAAAAGTCAAGAGATAGGCTGGAAAAATGAGCAAAACAACAGAAAATTCTTACTATAGAAAGTTATTATGGTGATAAGAAAGATCAAAACACACACTCAGGAGACAGCAAAGTCAAAAATCCAAAGCCTCAAAAAATGAATTGGTCACAAACCATGGAAGAGCTCAAAAGGATTTTAAAAATCAAGTAAGAGAGGTAGGGGAAAAATTGGGAAGAGAAATGAGGGTGAAGCAAGAAAATTATGAAAAATGAGTCAACAGCTTGGGAAAGGAGGCACAAAAAAGTATTGAAGAAAAATAATACCTTAAAAACAAACTAGGCCAAATGGTAAAAGAGGCAAAAAAATTCACTGAAGAAAAATACTCCTTAAAAAGTAGAATTGGCCAAATAGAGAAGTAGGTTCAAAACCTCACTGAAGAAAATAATTCCTTAAAAATTAGATTGGAACAAGTGGAAACCAATGACTCTATGAGACAGCAAGAAATAATAAAAACAAAAGCAAAAGAATGAAAAATAGAAGCCAAAGTAAACTATCTCATTAGAAAAAGAACTGACCTGCAAAACAGATCCAGGAGAGATCATTTAAAAATTATTGGACTTCCTGAAAGCCATGATCAAAAAAAGAGCCTAGACATCATCTTTCAAGAAATTATCAAGGAAAACTGCCTTGACATTCTAGAACCAGAGGGCAAAATGGAAATGGAAAGAATCCACCAATCACCTCCTGAAAGAGATTCCAAATGAAAATTTCCAGGAATATTATAGCCAAATCCCAGAGCTCCCAAGTCAAGGAGAAAATATTGTGAGCAGCCAGAATGAAATGGTTTAAGTATTGTGGAATTACAGTTAGGATGACACAAGATTTAGCAGCTTCTACATTAAAGCATAGTAGGGGTTGCAACATGATATTCCAGAGGGCAAAAGAGCTAGGGTTAAAACCAAGAATCACCTACCCAACAAAACTGAGTATAATCTTTCTGGGGAAAAACTGGAAATTAATGAAATAGAGCACTTTCAAGCATTCCTGATGAAAAGACCAGAGCTGAATAGAAAACTACTTCCAAATACAACATTCAAGAGAAGCATAAAAAGGTAAACAGGAAAGGGAAATCATAAGGGACTTAATAAGGTTAAAATGTTTATATTCCTACATGAAAAGATGATACTTATAATGCATAATAACTTTCTCATTATTAGGGCAGTTAGAAGGAGTATATATATAGAGAAGGCACAGGTGTGAGTTGAATATTATGGAATTATATCTAAAAAAAATTAAAGGATGAGAAAAAGGAATGCACTGAGAGAAAGGAAAAGGGAGAGGTAGAATGGGGTAAATTATCTGACATAAAAGAGGCAAGGAAGAGCTTTTATATTGGAGACGAAGATGAAGGAGGTGGCAGGGAATGGTTGAACCTTAGTCTCGTTGGAATTGGCTCAAAGAGGAAATAATATATAAACTCAATTGGGTATAGTAAACTATCTTACCCTACAGGAAAGTAGGACGGGAAGGGTATAAGAGGTGGTGGGGTACTCATAGAAGAGAAGATGGATTAGAGGATGCAGTAGTCAGCAAAACATATTTGAGGAGGGATATGGTGAAAGGAGAGAGAGTATAGGATAACTTGGGGAAATAGGAAGGAGAGAAATACAGTTAGCAATCATAATTGTGAAAAAAAAATTTTGAAGCAAGTTTCTCTGATAAAGGCCTCGTCTCTCATATATAGAGAAATGAATCAAATTTATAAAAATAAGAGCCATTCCCTGATTGACAAATGATCAAAAAATATGAAGTCAGTTTTCAGATGAAGTAATCAAAGCTATCTATAGTTATATGAAAAAAATGCACTAAATCACTATTGATTGGAGAAATGCAAAAAGTATTCTGAGGTACTACCTCATACCTATTACATTGGCTATTGGGACAGAAAAGGAAAATGACAAATGTTGGAGGGGATGTGGGAAAATTGAGACACTAATACACTATTGCTGGAGTTGTAAACTGATTCAACCATTACACAGAGGAATTTGGAACTATGCCCAAATATTCATAGCAACCCTTTTCTGCTGGTAAAGAACTGGAAATTGAGGGGATGCCAATCAATTGGATAATGGCTGAACAATTTGTGATATATGATTGTGATGGAATACTATTGTGCTATAAGAAACAATGAGTGAGATGCTCTCAGAAAAACCTGGAAAGATGAAAAGTGAAATGGAGTAGAACCAAGAGAACAGTGTATATAGTAGCAGCAATACTGTTAGATGATCAACTGTGAATGACTTAGCTATTCTCAGGAATACAAAGACCCAAGACAACTCTGAAGGACTTGAAAAATACTGTCCATCCCTGAAGAAAGGATTGATGGAGTCTGAATACAGATTGAAGCATACTTTTTTATTTTACTTTTCTTGGGTTTTTATTTTGGCTTATGTTCTCTTTTAAACATGACTAATATGTTTTGCATGATTACACATGTATGATCTATGTCAAATTTTTCACCTTCTCAATGAGGGGGGTGGGGGAGAGAATGTGGAACTTAGTTTTAAAAAGGAAAGTTGAAAATTGTTTTTACATATAATTGGGGAAAAATAAAATACTGAATTGAAAAATTAAAAAAAGAATGCTCTGCTAAGGTTTTAATCATTCCAGGAAACCCTCCTGAGAGATCACTCAGGTTAGTTGGACCGCCTTGCCATAGGTCTGGTGCTCAGTTTATGAACCTAATCAGGATTCAAGAGTCCTTGGCTGGAAACCTTTTCTGACTGTTCAATACATCAAAAAACTGGATACCAGTATTTTTTAGTATCAGAACTGAGGGTCACTTAATGGCTTAGGAAAAACTGATGGATATATCAGTGCTTTTGGTATAACATGAAACCTCCTGGGAGGACACAGAACTCCCCATTGAACCTTGCTTTCTACAACTGGGTTCACCGTGTCATACTTGCCAAGTGTAGGTGTGTCTGCCAATGAGTTCAGTACTTTGTCTGGAGACCCATTTTGTAAGCTAATAGAGTGGAATATCAGGGCTAAAACATAGAGATCATCTCTCTCTCTCTCTCTCTCTCTCTCATTATATATATGTATATGTATATATATATATGTATATATATATGTGTATATATATATGTACACCCACATATATATATATTCAAGAGGTGGTGTCACTGAATGCCCCTGATGAGAACAAAAATAAGCATGCTGCTATTACCACATCCCTCAGGCCAATCAGATCAGGAGGTAAAAGCAGCTTGCTTTATACTCACTCATACATGTACACTCATAACACAAATAAAGAATAATTTCTTTTATACCAGTAGTAGGATAGAAATTAGTTTGTTTTCCTTGTAGTTATTCCCCAACCCAGGTAGGGGGCCAGAGGATAATATTTCAATAGGCCCCTTCAATTCTCCAAGCTTTGAAGGACACTGATGGTAAAATGTGATACCACATTTTGGGTAGAATAATAGGACTTTTCTCAATCCTTCAGGCTTGTAAGAATGACAAAAATGGTGGGCACCTTTTGATTACCCCCGATTTGGGGGATGGAGGTAGATAAAACCCAAATTACAAAATTCCTTCAAGGGCATGATAGATTATCTTCCTCATCCTATTTGGGAAGATGTTAACTTGAAGGGAACAGCATTCCCTTCAAAGGATTGTCCACAGGGAATATACCCAGGTCTTATTGCTAATTATTTCCCAATGTACACACAAAGTTGAAATTTTTAATACAATATTATTCCCAATGGGACTTTTACCTCCTTGCCTGGAGAAGATCTTGGGCTTTCAGGTAAAAAGTCAGTTCACAGAGACAATTCTTTAGCAGAAAACTCTCCCTTTGTGGAAAATTCCATAAGGGCCCAAAGAAGGAAGGGATTCTGCCAAGAAGATTGGGAGACTAGGCCTTCACTCCCAAACCCCAGATAAGCCTGCAAAACTATAGTGAGGAAAATTTCAACGAAGGCATGCTGAGATAGTTTTCTCCAGAGCAAGTTAACATTTTATTAACAGCAAGGCATAAACTGTTACTTACATTGGCCATCTCAGCCAAAAGGCCAAGGACTAGAGCATGATCAATTTATTAGTTAGGCTAGCAGTAACCAATAAATTGGGTCAATGGCCTCTCTCAATGACCAAAGACCCCAAGTGAGGGCCCACAGGGTCTTTTTTTTCCTTCCAATTGGCCTAACAGTACATCATTTGGACCTTCCCTGGCAAAGGTAAGACAATTCAGAATGGTAAACATTTTAATAAGGAAGTGGGTAAAGAGTCATCTCAGCTCCTAGCTATTACTTCTTCAGTGGGAGACTGGAGTAATCCTCAGCTAACAGAACTAGTCTGCAACTGGGGAAAGTGGGTTGGCCTTCAGGTGTGGCTGATCATGCCTCTCTCTGGCAATTAAGGAATGATAATTGCTTGATGGGCATCAAATGCCTCTAGTAATCTTGGCTAGAAAATCAGAAACATCCAAATCATGGTCCACCACCGCCAGATTTGTTCTCTTCCCCCCAGGAGGGGCCCAGCTCAAGATGGTTCTTGTTTATCTGTGAATAAAAGCCAAGGTCCCAGGTTAGGAAACAAGTGCCCCAGGAGCAATTATTCAGCTACACCTGAAGTTCAGACTGAGAAAAAGTTTCTTTTGAGACAGAGGGCTTGACAAAATGGGGACTAGGATGGATTACATAGTAGTAATTGTTATTAAACAATACATCATAATATTAATTTTCCTCATCTTTGAGGAAGCAAGATGTTCCTTGAGTCTAAACCAAGCAGAGCAAATACATAGTAGGACATAGAGAGTTGGAAATTCTGAGCCCTCTAAGAATGGAGGCTTTGAAAGAAGTTCTATTTTTGTTTGTTTTGCTTCAATTTTGATTAGTAATTGAGAAAGAAAGAGGCAACTTAGGGCGGTTAAAATTTGTTGAGTACCTAAGCTGATGAAATCTGCAGGGGTCTGAGATTTCTGGTCCTGATTTTATCCTGGAAGAAGCATGATGTTACTGGAGTGAAACTAATTGCAATTTTTATAGTCTAACCCAGGCCTATACAACCTGTGGCAGCCTATGGACTCGCCGGCATACCAAAAGATTTCAGGAGACCTATGTTTTCTTATTTTTCCACAGGCTGTCCAAAATCCTTTGGTGTGCTGAAGTTTGTTCAGGCCTGATCTAACCCCCTCCCATCTTTTTTGTATTTTTTAAAATAATATTTTATTTTACCTTCCAATTCCTCATAAAAACAATTTCAACCATTTGTTTTTTTTTTTAATTTTTGAGTTCCAAATACTCTCTCCTCTCTCTCTGATGAGTTTATCCTGGGGGCAATAGGGATGTTGATGGAGTCCAAAAAAACCTCAGCAACTGGCAAGATAGAAAGAGCTGAAAATTCTGAATCTCCTTTAAAGGAAGGCTTTAAAAGTAGTTTTTAGTCTTTCAAAAATTTTAAGTTAAAATAGTTGAAGAGATATTATATTGTGTTTACAGTAGAAGGGGGAAATCATAACTTAAGAATGATAGATTTGATAACAAACCTCTGCATTCTATGCCTAATAAGAAACAATGTTTTTTTTTTTTAAAAAAAGACATACACAGAATAAAAATGGGGTCATGGGAAACTAATCTATTATGCATCAAATAAATCAAAAAACACAGGATTATCAACCATGCTGTCAGTCAATACAAAAACATTCAAAAATAAAAAGGGATGAACAAGGAAACTATATTTTGCTTAAAGGAGCCGTAGGCACCAAATCAAAATAAATAATACAGTTATATGCTTAATTGCCTTAGCATCCAAATTCATAACTAACTGAGCTATGAGAAAACACAGACAGTATCACACCAGAGACAGAATACTTGAATGTTGCTCTCCCAGTTTTCTATGAGTCTAACAGAAAGATCAACAAAACATAAAATAAGGAGCTAAACAAATTGCTGGGGAAACCAGAGCAGAAAGACCTATAACATCTTTTAAATGAGACTGCAAAAGAATTGAAACATTTCTCAGGACCATATGGAATTTTAATAAAAACTGACCATGTCTCAGGGAATAGAGATATTGCAAACAAATGTAAAAATGCAGAAATAGTGAATATATCATTGACAGACCATATGGAATAAAGATAGTCACTGCTTTAGGAAAGTAGAAACAAAAGCAGGGGGCCAAATGGAAACTTAATCATGAAATTCTAAACAAGCGCTGATGGAGAAATCGTAGAAACAAATCTGTGAAAGATAATAATGTTAAAAACAACATATGAAAATTTGTAGTATGCATCTAAAGCAGTCCTGGTAGGAAAAAAATCCCTATATATAACTTCACAAAATAGAAAAAGAGAGGGTTAATAAACCAAGTATGCATTTAAAAAATTAAAAATCCAACAAATAAACCTAAAAGAAGCAAAATAAGTAGATATTAAAAACAGAAAGAGAAATAGACAAAGTGTAAACCAAAAAACTTTAGAAATGATGAATGAAACTAAAAACTGGTTCTTGGAAAAGGCTAATAAAATTAAACAAATTTAATTAAAAATCAATAAACCATTACATTTATCAATTAACTTTTATGCATCAAATCAAAAAATTAGGATAGAGTCAGGGGAAATCACAACAAAATCAGAAGAAATTAAAAGATTATCAAAACCTATCATGCACAGTTACAGAATAACAAAATAGAAGAAAAAAGAAACAGAGGAATACTTTAAAAGTATTTAATACTCAACTATCAGAAGATCAAATAGAGATCTGAAATAATCAAATCTCTGAAATAAAGCTAGCTATAAAGGAATTACCAAAGGGTGGTTGTGGTAAAACAACTCCTTGGTCCTTAGTGATTCACAGGAGAATTCTCACAAACTTTCAAAGAACAATTAGAACCCAAACTAAGCAAATTATTCTCACAAATTGAGAAAGCAAGCACCCTACACCAGAATCCTTTTATGAGAAAAATATGGTCCCAGTATATAAATCAGAGAAGAATAAAACACATGCCATCTACAGACCAATTTCATTAATGAATATTGATTCAAAAATTTTAAATAAAATCCTGTCAAACTACAGCAATGAGTCCAAGAAATCATTCATTATGACCAAATTGGCTTTATTTCAGCAAAACAACGATGGTTCAACATTAGAAAAAAAAACACAACATAATCACATTAAAAACAAAAACATCCAAAACCAAATGATTACCTCGATAGTTTCAGACAAAGTCTTTGACAAACTACAACACCCATTGATATTTAATACCATACAATGTATAGGGTTAGAGGGATTTTTTTAATGTCCTAAAAAGTATCTATCTAAAGTTAAAAGGAAATATCACATACAATGGGGATACACTATAAGCTTTGCTGTAATGACTGGAAGGTAGTAAGGATGCTCATTTTCCCCATTATTATTTGATACATAGTTCTAGAAAGGTTAAAAAACAATAAGAGGAGAAAAAAATAAAAGGTAAAGACATGTAAAAAGAGGAGATCAAACTATCCTTCTGCTGATGGTATGATGGTATATTGGCACATCTTAGGGCAGGGGTGGGGAACCTTTGGCCTCCAGGGTACATGTGGCCCTCTAGGTCCTCAAATGTTTGGAGTTTCCTCCAAATGGATTCAAAGAGCCACCCTCGAGGACCTAGAGGACCACATGTGGCCTCGAGGCCAAAGGTTCCCCATCTCTGTCTTAGGGAATCAGTAGACACTAGTGAAGACAATAGTTTTAGAAAAGTAGCAAATATAAGCATCAGAGGGTTAAAAAACACCATCCTCCAGAAGTTAAATTGTAACGTAGCATAATTTTATGAAGTAGTCTTCCATAATTCCCTACCTTCTGCCAAGAACAGGTCCACATACTGGTACCAACCTGGAACAGATTATTCTGAAATTTTATGCCTATGCTATCAATGCTCCTAGGTCATGATAAACTTACCAATGAAGAAATAAAGGGATGACAGTTTTGAAAAATAGTTGTATTGAAATAAATTCTGAAAAATAATTGTATTAAAATAACTTCTGAGAAACAAGTGTACTACGCCTGAGGTATTTTTAAACAACTATAGAAGTTACTACTATGTTATGCGTATAAAAAAGAGTGGTGTGGATTTCACTTGTAGCTTCTCAGTTTCTGCCTAGATGCATTTACTCTGGATGCTCCTATTTTCCTCTTTTCAATCAATTCTATTATTTCAAGGATTGTTTCCAAATAGGTCATTTCAGCTTAAAGATTTGGCGTAGTTGGCAGGATCCTAGGACACTGGAGGAGCACTGGGCAAACTCCCTGTAGGTATTTGTAGTCATCTTCTAGCAGGTAAGAGACTCTAACTTTCTAAAAAGTCTCCCTGCTGGGACTCTGCATACTGACCAGTGCCTCAGTCAGTATAAAGCTGTGAAGAAACTAGAAACTAAGTATTGTATATTGGAAAAAAAGGTCAGTGTGAACTCTAAAGAGATCCCACCTGGGTCTGCACTGGATCAAATGGTGGAGAAATGTGGGAGATCTCTCCCACTTTCAAGGGGCTAATATCTCTCAGTCATGTCTGGAATGTTTATGCTTGAGAAAGGCTAGATCTGCAGCGGCCAAAGGAGGGTTCATTTGAAGAATGCAAACCGGTTTATCTAAGGGGATTTTTAGAAACCCTGCATCCAAAGCAAATGGATTATTGGTATCTTTGCGATGGGTATTATGCCTCCAATAAATGGAAAAAAAAACTATCAAGAAAAGAGAAGAGGAGAGACAATAAAAAGCTCTCTCACTCTCCCTGAACCATACATTCAATTGAAAATCATGCTTATTTTGAGTTAATCTTTTGGGAAGAGATCTGGTATATAAATTGTCGATTATCATATTCTTCACCCAGAAAGGGTTTTTAGAACTCCCACAGAAAATTCACCTGATTTGGTCACTATGTGCCTTCTAGTTTGGGACGGGGATATAGGAAAGCAGAGTTTCACCCCACCCTGGAAAAGCATCATGAATAAAAAGAAATTAATTGATTCTGTATTGTGAGTCCACTCTAGTAATGATGCTGGCTTAACAAAGGGAAATGAACCAGTTATAATCAGTTATTACAAAGATAAGTCATAGCCATGAATGAAGCAAAATCCTTTGTTCAAAGCTCAAATTAAAGGAATATAGCCAGTAATAGGAGATTTAGAGAAATTGTTATCAAAAAAGAACAGCTCCCATGTAATATCCTTATCTTATGTGTAAGAAAAGGAAAATTGATAAAAAAAAGTCAACTTGTTTATCACTTTGTCAAAGATTTAAAAATGTAAATAAAAGGACTCCAGCTGTTGCTAATCCTGCTACTATTAGGACTTCTGCACCTCTGACCACATTTCTTTTCAGCAATTGATCTATCTGGATCTATCCGCTTTTCTTGGCTGAAGAATCAAATTCTTCTTTGACTTTACTTATGGGGCATCTTACTATGTATGACAAAGAATTTCACAACGGTTTTGTGATTCACCTACTATCTTTTCTAGACACTTGCAGGAAAATTTAAAGCCACATTGTCTTAGGAACAGGCAGGAAAAGAATATGAACTTTTGTGCTGAAAGTTTCAAAGCTTTCAAAAGATAAAATCTCACCTTTGTGTTACGAATTCTGGCAAGGAGGGAAATGCAAAGAGAGAATGATATAAGAGGAGAGAGAAATGATTATTAGTAACCAATGATTTGGGGAGATCCAGAGTTTTCTTCTTTTTCTAAAGTCCTCATTTCAAGGCTCAACCTCTGAAGGACAGGACTGATGGTAGCGGATAGGACTCACAGTCTCCTCAATCTAGGCATTGCTACCCCACTCAATCCTAGAAGGAATTTAATCTAAGGTCAAACTCCTTGCCCATTGTGTTCTCATCAGCTTTTGGTGGGGAATACAGAACCTTTGTCTAGATTTTCTTGGGGCTAGGGGTGATTTGGAAGTAAATGACTTGACCAAAGTTAGATCCCCCCCCCATTATGATAGGTTCATTTCTCATCGTACTATTCATTCTCTGTCATTAATTGTTAACCAATCAGAGTTTATTGCCACCCTCAGGAAGAGGGTGTATAAATATCTTTTAAGAACTGTATCTTCTTTTGTGAGCTTTTCATAATTGGGAGATTGATTTTTTTCTATATCTCTCTTCTCTCTCCTCCTCCTAGCTCTTTCCCTGCATTCTTTTCTTTCTGTTACTCTCTCTCCTTCTCCCTCTTTTTCTCTTGTTATATCTTTCCCTCCCTACCTCCATTTCCATCCTGTCTCTCTCTCCTCTCTCCCTCTCCATCCTTCTCTCTTTCTCTTCTCTCTTTCTTGTCCTTTCTATTACTTTCACTCTATCCCAATCTTTCTCTCTGTCTCTCCATCTTCCTCTCTCTCCATCCTTCTCTCTGTCTCTCTCTGCCCCCTCCATCCCTTGCCCTCTCTCTCCTTCCTCTCTTTCATCCTCATTCTCTATCTCCCTCAATACCTGTCTTTATAGATACACATATACTTATGTATTCCTTCATACATACACATATACATATATAGACATACACTTTCCCTAACAAATTCTACTTCTGATCTTTGTGCATATCTGTTTCCTATTGTAGACCTCTCCCCAAACCATTTTGAACCCCCAAGACCTGAGAAAGGCCTAAAACCTGGATTGGCCAATCAGAGGAGGCCACTCTGAGCTTAATCTACCATAATGCTTTGCAATGCTCTGGCATTATAGACATGCCTTGCTCTTTGAGTGAACTCAAAATGCCCCTTCCTGTGTCAACACTACAAGGCCAGATGAAGCTGACCAGAGCATTCTTCTGTTAATGACTACCAAAGACAAGACGCCTTGACCATCCACCACCTTCAATAATGGGACTTTTCTTATCTTAATATTTTATTGACATATACTATGTTATGTCATGTTGATAGTAAAGGAAACACAAATATCCTGGATTGTAATTTCAATTGACACTTTGTCAACTCTCTTATTTTATTGTATTTACAATCTATTCAATTAATAAAATTCCTTTCTCATGCTCTGGTTAAACACATATGGAGATCATAAATTATGAGTGACATAGACATCCTGAGTTGGGATTATTCTAAAATGTATTTAAGATTTCTCATTCTTTTTATCAGACAATCAGAGTTAAAGTTCTGACTCCATGTACATATCTGCTAGCTTTAAGGGAATAAGCAATATGAATTTATATATGCCATCTAGCCTGTTGCCTCTTTTAACCAAACTTCTAGGTCAACACTATCTGTCCTAACTCCTCTACTTTACTTCTACCTTCTACCTTGCCCTCCTATTATTAACCTAGTCCCCCTCCAAGGATCACTCCCTTATCCTCCCATTCCCTTAAACCTAAACACCCTCTAACCTCCTTTGACATATTCCCTCACCCTCCCCTCTAAAGATCCCTCCCTTATCCTCCCAAGGATCCCTCCTTTGTCCTGCCATTGCCATTAATCCGTCCTAACTCCTCTACTTTACTTCTACCCTCTACCTTGCCCTCCTATTATTAACCTAGTCCCCCTCCAAGGATCACTCCCTTATCCTCCCATTCCCTTAAACCTAAACACCCTTCTATAACCTCCTTTGACATATTCCCTCACCTTCCCCTCTACAGATCCTTCCCCTATCCGCTTTGCCCTCCCTATCCCTTTAACATTTTATTTCTTCCTGAATTTAGAAGACTTTTATACTCTTCTAGATATGTAGGTATTGTTCCCTCTTGAACCCATTCCCAATGAAAGTAGGTTTCCAGAACTAACAGCCCTCCTCCCCCTCTAATTCCCTTGCATTGGGTACCTCATTCATATAAAATAATTACTCTTTTTAGCTGTACCTAAATGGTTTTACTTTTTAAAGTCATATCATACTCAGGTCTACCACAATCTTTCTTATGAAGCACCCAATTGCTAATCACAATCTTAGATATATGTTTTACATTTTACATACGTAAAAGGTAAACAGTCTGTCCTTATTGAGTCCCTTGTAATTAGTCTTTGGTACGTACCTTATATTTCTCTTGGCTCTTGTATGTCAAATCTTCTATTAGGTTCAGTTTTTTTTTAAAACAAAGTCCTCAAAGTCTGACAGTTTATTAATTAATCATTTTTTCATTCAGGGTTATGCTTAGCATTGCTGGATATGATATTTTCAGCTGAAAGCCCAGTTCTTTTGTTCTTTGATATATAGTGTTCCAAGACCTGAGGTCTTTTAGTGTTGCCACTCCTAGGTCTTGTGTGATTCTAATTGTGGCCTCTCCATCCTTTTCAATGTCTGGCTCTAGCTCTCTATCATTCTGCATCTCTGTTTTTCTCTTCTATCTCTCTGGTTTCCTCCTCCCCTGCCATCTCTTTCTTTCTCTCTCCTTTTCCCTGTCCCTCTGTCTGTTTCCCTATCTTCTCCTCTCTCTCTCCCCCCCCTTCCTCTCTCCCCCCATATCTTATTCCCTTTACATAATTTTCTCTCTCTCCTTTCTTCCCCTATTTCCTTCCATTTTGTCCCTCTCCATCATTTTATCAATCTTTCTCCCCACTCTCTTTCTCTTTCCCTCTTCCTCCATCCATCTCTCTCTTTCTTCATCTCCTCCCTTCCTTCTCTCTATCTTACTCTCCAGTCCTCTCTACTCCCTATCTTTTCTATCTCTCTCTTGTATTTTTCCATTTTTCTCTATGTTCCTCTCTTCTCTTTCTCTCTCCATCTTTAGGTCTCTAGCTTTCTCTTTCCAGCTCCATCTTTCTCTCTTTCCCCTTCTTTGTTCCCCTTTTCTGTCCACACCCCCTTCCTCTCCATCCTTCTGCATTTCCCTCTCACTCCCTCTCCCTCTCTCCCCATATCTTATTATCTTATTCCCTTTACATACTTTTCTCTCTCTCCTCTCTTCCTCTATTTCACTCCATTTTCATCCTCTCCCTCTCCCTCTCCATCATTTGATCAATCTTTCTTCCCATTCTCTTTCTCTTTCCCTCTTCCTCCATCCATCTCTCTCTCTCCCTCTCCTCCCTTACTTCTCTCTCTACCTTGCTCTCCACCCTTCTCTACCCCCTATCTTTTCCACCTCTCTCTCTTATTTTTCCAATTTTTTCTATGTCTCCTTCTTCTCTTTCTCTCTCCATCTTTAGGTCTCTAGCTTTCTCTTTCCAGCTCCATCTTTCTCTCTTTCCCCTTCTTTGTCCCCCTTTTCTGTCCACACCCCCCTCCTCTCCATACTTCTGCATTTCCCTCTCTTTCTCTCCCTCCCTCCTCCCCCTCTCTGTCTTTCTCCAATCTGTCTGTTTTTCTTTCTTTCCTTTTCTCTTCCTCTCCCTTTTTCTCCTTCTCCCTTTTCTTCCTTCTCTCCCTTCCTCATACTTGGCATATGCTAAGTGCTATATAAATGTTACCTATTATTATGTTAGCTATTATGAAGGAAAAAGCTAAACTAAGCACAACAGAATTAGAAACCTGTGCTTTAAATGAACATTAACTGAATGTTGCACACAAGTGTTTACCTAAAGCCTTAATGCTATCCAGTATCTGAAATACACTGGGGAGTTAGTAAAAGGTTTATTTTAAGAGATATTTCCTGAAAGTAAATATTGCTCTAAAGTTTCTGATTCATTCTATCATATTTTATTACCTTTTCTAGTTACAGTGCTGCTCCACACATATTAGTTACATAAAGAGAACTGAGAACTGTACAATCATAAGCCAATACAGTTCTTGAAAAGATCTAAATTCTCTAAATGTGTCATACTATAAAATAATATCAAAAGAGGGATTGTAAGGGTAATGGAGGGTTAAATTCTAACACAGCACTCTCCTAAGGAGGCTAAATTGTAACATAGCACAGTTTCAGGGGGTAGTCTTGTATACTTCCTTACCTCCTGCCAAGACCATGTGCAGATAATGGAACCAGACTTAAATTGATTATTCTGCCAATGTTATGCCAACATTATTGAGGCACCTAGGTCACGATAAACATGCCAATGAAAAGATACCTGGATGAAAATTCAGAAAATTAGTTGTATTGAAATAAATTTTATTGAAATAAGATCAGAAAAAGAGTTTCCCTGCACATGAGTTATTTTTAGATACTTAGAGAATGGCTAAGTAAATTGTGGCACATGAATATAATGGAATATTACTGTGCTATAAGAAAGGATGAACATGAATACAGAGAACTATGGAAAGATCTATATGAACTAATGCAGAGTCAAGTAAGGAGAGTGAAGAAAGCAATACACAAAGATTTCAACAATGAAAATGAAAAGATCAACCACACATGCATATATATGTGTGTATATGTATATATGTGTGTGTGTGTGTGTGTGTGTGTGTGTGTGTGTGTGTATGTGTGTGTGTGTGTATGTATATATATATATATATATATATATATATATATATATATATATATATATGTATATACATACATAAAAGAACAAATGTGTTGAGGTATTAGAATTTACGTATAACCCAACCTTTAGCAGAGTAGGGAGGTCCACAGGTGTTACAAACTGTATATATTTTCAAACTTTTTCAATATGTTGATTAGTTGTACTCATTATTTTTGTCCTTTTTTCCTTTATTTTGCATCAATGTCACCATTGTGGAAGAAAGAGATAAGAGGTTGGCAGACAAATAGTGTAAAGGTTTGCGGATTACAATATGCTTTCTCTGGCCCAATAAATACCTTGCAAAGTTGCATGGGAGGGAGAGGGGGAAGGGAGAAGATAATGATAACAATCAGACAACACATCAAAATTTGTGACATGCAGCCAAAGCAGTGCTTAGGGGAAATTTTATATCTCTAAACACATCAATAAACGAGAAAAAGAGCAGATCAGTGAATTGGGCATGCAACTAAAAAAACAAAAACAAAAACAAAAAAAACCCGAACTCTCTCTGATTAAACAGCAAAATAAAAATCCTGAAAATCAAATGTGAGATTAATAATATTGAAAGTAAAAAAAACCATTGAACCAATAAATAAAACTAAAAGATGATTTTATGTAAAAACTATAAAATTAATAAAGCATTGGTTAATTTAATTAAAAATAAAAGAAAACCAAATTACCAGTATCAAAAATGAAAATGGTGACTGTACCACCAATGAAGACTAAAGCAAGTATTAGGAGCTGTTTTGCCTAATTATATGCCAAGAAAACTGACAATCTAAGTGAAATAGATGAAAATTTATAAAAAATATAAAGTGCCTAGATTTACAGAAGAAATAGAACCCTTGAATAACCATAACTTAGAAAAAGAAATAGAACAAACAACAAATTAGCTCCCTAAGAAAAATCTCCAGGGCCAAATGGATTTACAAGTGAATTCTACCAAATATTTATCTATTTGACAAAATAAAGGAATCCTACTATATTTCTTCTATGATACCTAAACCAAGGGGAGCAAAAACAGAGAAATAAGATTGTAGACTAATTTCCATAATGATTACTGATGCAAAAAATTTTAAACAAAATGTTAGCAATGAGATTACAGTAATATATCACAAAGATCAAACACTAAGCTGAGGTGTTATTTATACCAGGAATGTAGGGCTGATTTAAAATTGGGAAAACTATAAGCATAACCACATCAATAAGAAAAATTATATGATTATATCAATAGATACAGAAACAGCTTTTGACAAAATGCAACACTCATTCTTATTTAAAAGCACTATAAAATATAGAAATATGTGGAACCTTTTTAAAAATTTATTATTTATCAAAAACTTAGAGCAAGCATTATCTCTAACAGAGAAAAAAGTAGAACACTCCCCAATAAGATCGGGGTGAAGCAAGGATATCCATTATCACCAATATGATCAAATATTATACTAGAAATGCTAGCTATAGCAATAAGACAAGAAAAATAAATTTAATAGTAGGCAATAAAAAAACAAAAATTATTTTTAGAAGATATAATAGTATACTTAGAGAACCCTAGAGAATCAAATCAAAAACTAGTTGAAACTATGAACAACTTTAGCAAGGTTTTAGAATATAAAATAAACCCAAATAAATCATCAGCATTTCAATATTTAACACCCCTCCACGTATAAAACAGCAGAAAGAGCTAGAAAGAGAACTTCCATTTAAAATAACAATTCAATACAAAATACTTGGAAGTCTATCTGCAAGACAAACCCAGGAACTATATGAACACAACTACAAAGCACTTTTCACATAAATAAAGACAGATCTAAACAACTGGAAAAATATTAATTGTCCGTGGATATCCAAAGCCAATATGATAAAAATGACAATTCTGCCTAAATTTAGTTATTCAGTGCCATACCAGTAAAACCACCAAAGAATAATTTATGGAAGTAGACAAAATAATAACAAAATTCATCTGGAAGAACAAGAGGTCAAGAATATCAAAGAAAACAATTAAAAATGGGAAGGGAGGCTGCCTAGATGTACCAGATTTCAAACTATGTTACGAAGCAGGAATCATCAAAACAATCTAGGACTAGCTAAGAAATAGAGTGGTAGATCAGCAGGATAGATTAGGTAAACAAAACATAGTAGTAAATGACCACAGTAATCTAGTGTTTGAGCAACCCAAAGATCTAAGCTTTGGGGGCAAAAACTCGGCATCTGACAAAAAGTGCTGGGAAAATTGGAAGGCAATTTGGCAGAAACTAGGCTGAGACCAACATCTCATACTGTATACCATGATAAGATCAAAATGGGTAAAGGATTTAGATAAATTAGGGGAGCATGGGAAAATTTACCTGTGAAATCAATCGATAAGGAAACTGAGTGAAACTGATAAAAATACAAACCTTGCTACAACTGATAGGAACAAGTAGTATTCAGAAGAAATCAAAGCTATCAATAGGCATATGAAAAAAATGCCCTAAATCACTTTTAATCATTTCCAGAGAGAGAACTGATCAACTCTGAGTACAGATTAAAGCATATTTTTAAAAATTTTCTTTATTTTTCTTGCTTTTTATTTTGCAATATGACTAATATGGAAATATGTTATGTATAATGGACATACTCCTATAGCTTGCCTTCTCAATAAGTAGGAAAGAGGATGGAGGAAGGGAGTATTTGGAACTGAAAATAAAAAATGAATGTTAAAATTATTTTTAATTCACCAAAAAAACCCCAAAAATGAATTTTCCCAAACATTTAAACAGCAATTAATTACAATACTACATAAATTGAAAAAAAATTTGGCGAAGATGGGATCCTATGAAATCCCTTCTATGACAAAAACTTGGTAACTAAATACAGAGAGTCAAAAGGGGAAAGAAAACTATTGACCAATTTCAATAATGATTATTGATAAGAAAAAATTCAATAAAATATTAGCAAGGAGGCTACAGTAATATTATACTAGGGTCAGGCTGCATTTATGCCAGGAATGCATTTCTAGTTTAATATTAGGAAAACTATAAACATAATTGACCATATTATTAACAAAACTCACAAAGACCATATGATTATTTCAATAGATGTACAAAAAGATTTTGATAAAATAAAATACCAATTCCTGTTTCAAAAAACTGAAAAGCATAGAAATAACTGGAGATTTCCTGAAAATGATAAGAAGTATATCTAAAACTTAGAGCAAGCAACATCTTTAATGGGGATTAGCTAGAAGCCTTTCCAATGAGAAGGGGGTGAGACAAAAATGTTTATTATTACCATTGCTATTCAGTACTTTTCTACAAACTCAAGGCATAGAAATAAGACATTACAAATTTTGAAGAAATATTGCATTGGCAAAGAAAAAAAAATCACTTTATCTGGATGATATGATGGTTTACTTAAGAAATCTACTAAGAAACTAATAAAAAATGACCAACGTCAGTAGCGTAGCATAATATAAAACAAACCAAGATAAATATTCAGGATTTCTGTATATTACCAATTATCCATCAGGCAGACTGGCTGTTTGAGGGAAGCATAATTATCTTTTCCCATTCTTTTCAATTGTTCTATTCAAGAGGTTGAGAGTATTCTTAGGGACTACATCATTCTTAAAACAAAAAGAGACACAAGGTGAAATAAAGGTATTCACTTCACCTAATTTCTACCAGGGTGCTAGATTCACCCTGTCCACTAGGTACAAATCTGATGCTACAGTGAGTATAGCATCATGGGATCAATTTAGGATGTGGAACCCCTTAGGGATTCTGAGGTGGGTAAGTATCCTCCTCTGTCATTACAGGAATCCTGAGATTTTTAATCCTGGAACCGAATGGGGCGTACCTTCTTTTTTTTTCTATCAGTAATTACATGCATTTTGTCCCACTAAAATACAGTCCTGTCCATGTGGCAACATCGTTCATATTGTTTAGCATTTTATTTCATTTTATTTTACTTTGTATTTATTTAGTTAGTTATTTTAGTCAAAAGAAAAGACATTTAATAAAATGGCATAGTTCAAAAAGTAGCAATAAAACATTTTTAACCTGCAGGATATACATACATACACAACTTCATTGTAAGAGTGGGCACACGCATGGTACATACAAGGAGAGGCACCCATATGGAACACGTGTCCAGGACACTTGCCTAAATAGAAACATAGGAAACATATATAGCCAGGGCACATCATGTATTGAGGGGCCACTCATGCCTGTGAAACTGCAGAACAGTTGGAGTTTTCTAGTGATATCATCTAACTGCTCCCACATGAGGCTATCACAGCAGCAGGACAGCTTGTCAGACAAATAATTTCTCTGTGGAAGTGTAGCATTTTAAAAAGAGAGGTTGAGGTGTCATCCACTATGGCCAATAGCATACATTATAGGCTAAGGAGAAATTAGAGAAGTGAGGGAAAAAATTACCTTTCACATCTACAGATAAGGGAAGAGGTTGTGAGCAAACAAGGTATACAGACAATCACAGAAAATAAAATGAAAAATTTTAGTTGTATAGAATTGAAAAAAGCTTTTGCACAAATATTGTACTACTAAAATTAGAAAGGAAATAGGTTAATGGGGAATGATTTGTAGCAATTTTATCTATTCAAGGCAATATAATATATATGTATATATGTGTGTACATACATATGTATATGTGTGTATATATTAGCATGTGTGTGTGTATGGAATAGATTCAAATTTATCAGACTAAGACTAAGAGCCATTCACTAATAGATAATGGCTAAAGGCTATGAAGAGGTAGGCTTCAAAGGAAGAAATTCTAGCACTTAACAATCACAGGATAAAATGTTTTAAGTTACTAATAATTATAGAAATGTGAATTAAAGCAACTGTGAGGTTTCACCTCCCACCCATCAGCCTGGGTGGCAAGGATGAAAAATGAAGCCACACACACACACACACACACACACACACACACACACACACACACACACACACTTCCCAGCTTTCTTTTGTATGTGTTATCTTCCTCCCAAATTGTAAATTCCTTGAGATAGGAACTGTCTTTCTTTTTGGTATTTGTATCCCTAGTGCTTAGCGCAGTGGATGGCACATAGTAGGTGCTTAATAAATGTCTATTGACTATTAATGAACAAAATGATGAATGTTGCAGAGGCTGCAGGAAAATAGGCAACCAGAAAGCATTGCTAGTAGAGATGCAAATGGGTCCAGACACACTGGGAAACAAGTGATAATTGTGCCCCCACAGTTACTAAATTGTGGCCCAACTGTACCACCACTGGGCTTAGACCACATGGGGAGCAAAGGAAAAGGACCCATACAAAGAAAAGTATTTATGGGAGGGCTTTTTGAAGTAGCCCCAAAGCTGGAAACTAAGGGGGTGTCTATGAATTAATTATAATTATATATGTAGATATATAATTATAATTAATAATAATTGTGGTCTATGAATGTAATGGCAGGATAATATTTTCTTGTGCCATAAGAAATGGACAGTGTCAGAGAAAATTGGGAAGAATTCTTAAGATCTGGTGCAGACTGAAGTGAGCACAACTAGAACAACTTACACAATGACAACATTTGAGGAAAAAAAAATTTAAAAGGTTTTACAGCCCTAATTAATGCAGTCCACAGGACTGTAGGTGAATCATGATACCCACCTCCTGCTAGAGAGGTGGTGCACTGAAAATCCAGAATGACACCTGCGTATTTGGACATGGTCAAGATAGGAACTGGTTTTGCTAGAAGATGCATATTTATTGTGAGAGTTTTATCATTTTCCTTGTTGTAGTGGGGGTGGGGTGGGGCTCACCACTGGGAGGAAATTATAATAAATGCTTGTAAAAATAAATTTAAAAAAACTAAAAAAAAGAATTATTCTTCCCAGCCCAATTAAATTGGTTAGATGTCGTATATAGGAACCATACTTTTATGCATTTTTAAATATTTAAGTTGGGGGGGGTCCATGCCAGGTTGGCCTCACAGAGCTATATTAGCTCTTCAAGCCTAAAAGAGGTGGGTTTTGCCTTTGGAAAGGCTTCAGAACTCTGATCAATGCAATGACCAATTAAGATCCTAGAAGACTGACGATGACGCATGAGACCCACTGACAGGTTAAGGAATATAGATGCAGAATAAGACACATTTTCAGACACAGCCAAAGTGGACATTTATCTTGCTTGAATACGCATATTTTTTTACAAAGGCTATTTTTTCTTTTCTTTTTTCTTTTTTTTTTTTTAAATAAGGTGGGGTGTGGGAGGTAGAGGAGACAGAGGCAGGGAAGAGGAAAAACGACCACAACAACAAAAGACAGTCACTAAGGCAAAGTAAAAAAAAATACTGAACTGAGAAGAGCAGAAGGAAGGCCAGAAAGAAGAATCGGCAGCTTTGAAAAATACAGATTGAATTTCTTATATATATATTTTTTAAAAACTAAGCTATAAATGGCAGAAATCAACAGGTGCATGGATAATCCTCTTTTTCTGTTGCATGATGTACATAGAAATGTTTATTTGATAGGGCGTTTGTTGAGTCCAGAATAATAATGAATGAATGAATAAAATGACTGAAAATGAAAAGGCACAAAATAAAAGGCATTTCGTAGATTGTCCCTTCTTTCCCCTCCACCACCCACCGTTCCCATCTTCTGACTGCGCACCACAGAAAGGATGCGAGGGTTGTGTGGGGGGGGTGAGGGTGGGGGTGGGGCAGGCAAGGTGGAGCAGCGGTGGGAAATTACCCGATGCGTTCCCAGGGGACCTCCATCCCTCCCCACGGGCAGACAGAAGCCTGGACACATCCAGCTCCGGATCCATCCATAGGTGACGTCCAAAAGGCCCTGGACCGAGGTCTAGGGGTGCGGGGCATGGGGTGGGGGTGGGGGGCTCACACATCTACATCCCACTGGGGGTTCTGGGGAGGGAAGGGAGGGAGTAAAAGGGACGCGCCGCGGGGTCTTACTTACCTCCCACACACAGGGGACTTCCACGGGGGATCGATCAAGCAGTCCCGGGAACGGGGGACGGGAATGGGAAGGAGCTGATGCTTCAGGCAGCCCCTTTCCACAGACCCCAGCCCAGGTGAAAACCGCAGAAAGGAGGAGACCTGTGATGTCACGTCTGGAGGCGGGGCTTGATTCAGCCAATGGAAAGCAGGTCGTGAGACTGGGCGGGTGGGGGGGGGTGCCGCCTCAGCAGAACGAATTAGTCATGCAGTCAATCACTATTTGGTGAGCTTCTACTACGTATTAGGCACTGGGCCAGAGCTGGAAATGAGAAAGGACATAGAATAAATCAGAAAAAGAAGAGATCAAATATCAAATAAACTCATATAATGACAACATACTGAAGCTCCCAGGATTCAGGCAAAGAAATCCTTATGTACAATTCATCTTTCCAAATATATTCATGACTAAAAGAGAAAACTGAAAAAAAAAAAACCTGTAAAAGAAATAGAGAAAAAAACACAACTGCACATAAAGAAAAATCCTGAAAATAAAAGAAGAAATGAATAAAATTTGAGTAAAACAAACAGCTATTGATTGCTTTTTAAAGGACAACCAAACTGCCAGGATTTTTTTTTAATGAAAAAAAAAGGGATGAAGATCAGTCAGTCAATTAACATTTAATAAGTGCCTACTATGTGTCAGTTACTGTGCTAATAATTTCGGATAGAAAAAGAGGCAAAAGACAGTCCCTGACCTCAAGGAGCATAATAAAGGAGATAATAAGCAAAGAAATATGTACAAATGAGCTGCCTACAGGATAAATAGGAAATAATGAACAGAGGGAAGGTATTAGAATTCCAAAGGGTTGGGAAAAGCTTCCTGTAAAAGATGGGATTTTAGCTGGGACTTGAAGGAAGACAGAGAAGCCAAGAAACAGAAATGGGGGCAGGGGGAGAGCATTCCAGGCAGGGAGGACGGTCAGAGAAAATGCCCAGAGTCAGAGATGGAGGGTCTTGGTGGGGGAACAGCCAGGAAGCCAGTGTCACTAGATAAAAGAGTATTTGGAAGAGACTGTGTAAAGTATTAAATGTGTAAGTGTAAAGAGACTGAGAAGGTGGGAGGGGACTAGATTAGGAAGGGCATTGAATGCCAAAGAGAGGATTTTGTGTTTGATCCTGAAGGCAATAGGGAGTCACTGGACTTCCTGAGTGTGTGTGGGCATGGGTGGGGAGGGAAGGCTGTGGTGGTATAGTCAGACCTGTGCTTTAGGATAATCACTTTGGTGACTGAATGGAGGATGGATTGGATTGGAGAGAGACCTGAGGCAGATGAAAGAAAGGAAAGAGTAAATAGAAACTCTTTTGCCCAATTTGATGCCAATAATACTGATAAATGCATGAATATTTACAAAACATAAAGTACCCAAATTAACAGAAAAAAAAGAAGTTGAACAAACCATTAATGAATTTGCAAAGGTTGGGGGAGGTACAGAAGGAACCCAAGGAGGAAATGGGTTTATAAGTGAATTTTTGCAAATTTTAAAAGGACAATTAAGTTCAGTTTCACATAAATTATTATACAATTTTTTAACATAAATTATCTCTTAAAATAGAGAAACTCCTGTGAGAAAAATATGACTTTAAGTACAGAAAACCAGGGCAAGAAAAGTCCAAGAAAGAATATAGTAGGCCATTCTCTCTGATGAATATCAATATAAAAATGCTGAATAAAATATTGGCAAGGAAGCTACCAGAGCATATTGTAAAGTATTTACCGTGACCAGATCGCTTTTATACTAGGAATGCTGATCTGGTTCAATATTAAGAAAAATTACAAAGCCACATGATTAACAAAAACAAGCAAAATATATAGTTACATAAAGAGGTAGATTTATATAAAGTCTATCTTGATTTTATATAAATATTATTTTAATAGTATTTTATTTTTTCTAATTACATGTAAAGACAATTTTTCGTAGTCAGTTTTTTAAATAACATTTTGATTTCCAAATTTTATTCTTTCCTTTTTCCCCTCTCCCCTCCCTAAGACAGAAAATAATTTGATACAGGTTATATATGTGCAACCATGTAAAATATATTTCCATCCTAGTCAGGCTATGAAAGAAGAAACAACAAAAGGGAAAAAAACAAGAAAAAATTGAAAATACTAGACTTTTATCTGCATTCAGATTCCATCAGTTCTTTCTTTGGAGGTACATAGAATTTTCCACTGTGAAACTTTTGAAATCGTCTTGGATCACTGTATTGCTGAGAAGAGTTAAGTCCATCATAGATGAAAATTGTACAATGTTGTTGTTACTGTGTACTATGTTCTCCTGGTTCTGCTTACTTTACTTCATGTAAGTCTGCATCCCAAAGAGATCAAAGAAAAAGGGAAAAGACCTATATGTACAAAAATATTTATAGTAGTTCTTTTTGTGATGGCAAAGAATTGGTAATTCAGGGGATGGCTGAACAAGTTGTGGTATATAATTGTAATGGCATACTATTGTGTATATATAAGAAATGATACGTGGCTGTAAACAGTAACAGCATCATGGAGCAATGACCAACTTGGACAGACTTAGCTCTTCTCAGCAATGCGATGATCTAAGACAATTCCAAAAGACTCATGACGGAAAATGCTATTCATGTCCAGAGAAAGAACTATGGAGTCTGAATGCAGATCGAAGCACACTGTTTTCTCTCTTTTTTTCTATGAATTTTCCCTTTGGTTCCAATTCTTCTTTACAATATGACTAATGTGGAAATATGTTTAATATGATTGTGCATGAATAGCTTATATCAGATTGCATGCTGTCTTGGGGAGGGGGAGAAAATTTAGAACTAAAAATCTTATAAAAGTGAATGTTGAAAACTAAAAATAAATAAATTAATTTTAAAAAGAAGAAAAAAAATAACATGTGGGACGGTTCCATAACCAGGAGAACAACATACATAGTAACAGCAATATTGTAATGATGATTTGTTGTGACTTCTAATCAAGACAATGAAGAAGACAATTTCAAAGCACCCATGATGAGAAATGCTCTCCACATCCAGAGAGAACTAAAAAACTCTGAGTGTAGATGGAAGTATGTTTTCATTTTATTTTTCTTGCTTTTTAAAAAATCAACATGGCTATAGAAAAAAAGAAAAGAAAAGAAAGTGATTCATAGATGGAACTCCATCCTTCAAAAGTGGATTTAGGCATGCCTCCCCTGGGAGCTTAAGCAGTTTCTGTTGGGCCAGGCCACACTGCTATCTAGTGGCCAGAAGGCTCAACCTCTTTAGGGTAGTTAGGATGCTAACTACTGGAGTAATATTTTCCAATCCAAACTAATCAGTCAACAAGGGCATATCTATCACCTGCCTCAGTCCAGGCACTGTTCTAGGCTCTGGAGATATAGATACAGTGGATAAAACAATCCCTCATTACAACATTCAATAGATATATTTCTTGATTCTGGGATTTCCATCCCTGAGGATCCATTACAAAAATAGATACCACTAGCCTGAGCCAGGAAGCTGGGATGGCAAGGAGAGGTGGTCAGTGCAGCCCATCCTCACAACCCTAGGCTCAGACAGATCCCAGGACTTCCTCCTGCACTGGGATGTTCCCATATTCATTCCCACACGTTGGTAGAAATCAGAATCAGCTGGTGATCTATTAACTTTCTGAGATACTAAATGCCTTGACACTAGAGGGGTCCTGATTTAGGAAACAGTGAAGTTGGTCCACAAGGTTGACTGTTGATGTTGGCACAATAGGTGTCTGCCTGGGAAGTATGACTTGAGGGGCACAGAAATTACATTTACCTACATCACTAGATCTCTCTATCTCATTCCACTCATTCACTGTGATAAAGGGGAAAGATTTCTGCTTTTGGATTTCGATCAATCAATAAACATTTTTAAGCACCTACTATGGGCCAGACACTGTCCTGAGCATTGAAATTGGGAAGCAGCAAGCATGGTCTCCTGCCCAATTTTTTGCTTAGTCCTGCTTTTCTTCTGTGTCTTGGATGAATTAGCACCTACCATATTTCCTGGTCATTGTCAGCCCAGAGGAGTGAGGTTCTAGAGTAAAACCTGGGAACATGGAGGCTGGTGGGAGAGGAGTGTTGAGGGAATTATTTAAGGATTAATGTCCTTCCCCTGCATGAAATCATCCCAACTTGACCATATCTGAATTCTCTTTAATTTTTCAGAAAGGGAGAGGGGGAATGCTGGCAAAGACTTTCTAAGAGGATAATGTCCCAATATGGGCTCTATGCAACAGCCCCACCCTTCAGGCTGTGAGGCCCCTCAGAGGAAGAACTAAGTGTCCATGAGAGCAGTATTAGCTGGAGCTCATCACTGGTTGCCCTGGTGACTCGTCTGTTACCAAGGAAATCTGGTATCTTGAGTTGCTGGCCCTCATGTTAGTTTTTCATTAGGCCTGTCTTATGATGATCTCTCAGGAAAGAGGAGAAAGGGGGTTCTTCCCCTCTTTGCTCTGAATAGCCAAATGAGCACAGAGGTAGTACAATATAACAGGAGATAATGAACATATCCACAAACTCCTACATTCATACATACATATATACACACACACACATACGTACATACATACATACATAAATGGAGAGACAGAGAACGAGAGAAACAGAGACAGAGAGAGAAAGACAGAGAGAAACAGACACAGAGAGCAGAGAGATTGAGGGTAGGAAACAAGCTGAGCCAGACATAGTTTCATATAGAAGCTAGCTGCAGAACAATCTGTATAAGAAGACATATTCACCAGCTGTGGCTACAAGAACTGAGCCAGGAGGAAGAAGAATCATGCCATCCCTCATTACATTCCAAGACTCAGTGATCACCTCCTAACCAGGTGCACATAAGTCTGTCCATGGTCCTGAAATCTTGCTAAAATCTTGAATTTTCCAAGAGACTCTCTGAATGTTAAGGAATGTTCTGCAGATCACAAGAGCTTTCAGGATTACAATTCTCCTTTCACATGCCACATTCAATCTTCACAAGGCACCGGGAGGGTTTTCACCCAAATTTCTTGGTAGAGAATACAAGTATTATGATGCTCATTGCCCAGATGAAGGAATAGAGGCACGGGAAGGGAAATGTCCTGCCTGGAAAGAATGTTGGTTTCAGGATAACCATAGGGCTAAGGTTAGGTCACACAGTTAATAAATGCTTCATTCCACACCTGTCTCAGACATTACCCTCCTGAACTCCAGAAACCATGCTGTTGGGGACTTAGTCTTTGCAGTTTTGGAATCTTTCTCTCTAAACATCACTGCCAAGTGCCCTCCTTGGTGAGTGAGCGCAAATTCATTTAGACCACTCTTTCTAGCCAGCCACATACCAAGCTATGCTTTTCCTCCTCTCTTCCTGCAAATTCCACTCATTAACTGTTACACAGAGGAAAAACCTCTGGTTTTAGACTTGAATCAATAAACATTTATTAAACACCTACTAGGTACCAGGCACTGTCATAAGCACTAGGATGGGGAGGCAACAAGCATGGCCTCCTCCCCAGGTACTTCATTAGTACCATGTTCCTTCTAAGTCTTGGTTTAATTAATATCTACCACATTTTATGGTCACTGAAGGCTCAGAGTGAGAAAGGTTAGAGTATAACCTGAGCAGAGTCTCTGCAATCTGGAGCTCTGTAACCTACAACTGGACCCACACAGAAAATAACATGCTTTCAATCCCCACCTCCCACCCTCTTCCTTCTGAAGTGACTGTGCAGAAGCTATGCCTACTGCTAATTGAAGAGAGATGTCACAAAGTCTTTACAGCAGGAAAAAGTCAATATAGGCCTTAGTCAGGAAGCCACAGGTCAGATGGTACATCCCTCCCTCCTGGGAATGTGGAGGCTGGTGGAGGAGGAGTGCTTTAAGGATTAATGTGCTCCTCCTGTGTCAATTCATCCCAGTTTCACCATATCCTAATTCTCTTTTCTTTGTCCCGTGGAAATGGAGGACAGGGGAATGCTGATAAAGTCTTTGGAGGAGGATAGGATCCCAATATGGGCTGTAGGCTGCAGCCCCACCCTTCAGGAGTGAGGCCCTGCAGAGGAAGAATTGTGTTGTTGAAAGCTGTATCAGTGGGGCCCTATCTCTGGTTGTCATGGTGACTTGTCTGTTACCAAGGAAATCTTATCCTGAGTTGCTGGCCCTGAAGCTAGCTCTTTATTAGGCTGGTACAATGACAATCTTTCAGCCAAGAGGAGGAGGGGGCTTCTTTCTTTGCTCTGAGCAGCTAACTGGGCACAGACCTAAATCCCTAGATACTACAGTCTAATGGGAGATAACAAACATATCTCAAATCTCATACATCCATATGTTTACATATGTGTATGTGGGGGGGGGGAGAGGGAGAGGGAGAGGGGGAAAGGGAGAGGGGGAAAGGGAGAGAGAGAGAGAGAGAGAGAGAGAGAGAGAGAGAGAGAGAGAGAGAGAGAGAGAGAAAGAGAGAGAGAGAGAGAGAATGAGAACAGTATGAAAAAGAATATACATAAACCAGCTGTGGTTAAAAGAATTGAATCAGGAGAAGGTGCAAACATGGAATCCAGCATTTCATTCAAGGACTCAATGATCACCTCTTAGCTAGGTGCCCATAAGTCTGCCTCTAGGCCAAATATATGCTTGAATTTCCTAAGAGAATCTTTAAGATTAAGGAATAATCTACAAATCACTATGTGCTTTAAGGATTACAAAGGACCTTTCACATGCCCCTTTTGATCTTCAGAAGAGCCCTGTAAGAACTCTTACCCTAATTCCAAAGTGGAAAATGCAAGTATTATGAAGCCCATTGCGCAGTCGGAGGAAAAGAGGCCCAGAGAAGGGAAACGACCTACCTGGAAAGGGAGTGGGTTTGGGGATGGCCATGGGGGAAGGGTTAAGTCACTCAAGTGATAAGTATTTCACTTATAAGCACAAAGTCACCCAGCCCTCCGTGTTTAGCCAGCCCCATGCCAAGCCATGCTTCCTTTCCTCTCCAGGCAGACAAGCAGGCCATCACCTTGCCATCTTCCCTGGGAAGATATCAAAGTTTAGAACCTCTTCCCTGTGATCCTTATGTGTGGAACGAGTGAAGACCTCTCATAAAAAGGACAAATAAATAGAAATAAGTGGAATAGTGAGTCCCATTTCTCTACTTAGATATTTTCCTTTCTGTAAAGCCATTTCTCTACTTAGATGTTTTCCTTTCTATAAGCTAAGCTAGTGACCATAAGGCCCCCGAGGATAAGAATAGGACACAGGATGCACACATCCTGTGTATTTACCTAAGGGTGAGAGGCCTGAAAGAAAGAAGGGTTGAGGTGAATAAGTCAGCAACCATAAAATCCTCTGAGAGTAAGGATAGAACACAGGATGCTCACCTCCTGTGTATTGACCCCAGGATAAGGGACCCCTGGCTTGGGAGAAGAATGGAAGAAAAGCTGGAAAGCCAGGTGCAATGTAGACATGCAAGACCAGTTAGGTATAAGAATGATGGAAGACAAGGTGGAAGGGTGCTGGGGATATCCGTCACAGATGTAAGGGTGATGGGAGGCATCTATTGCAGAAGCAAGGGTGGTGGGAAAGGCTAGTTTGCCATAGATGTGAAGATGAGGTAACCAACAACTGGCTTTTGCCTGTCACAGATAACCAAACCATTTGTTCATTGTCATTGTCATTAAGATAGATTTATCACTTCAGATTGATGGAAGAATGGGATAAGAATGATGGGAAGGTTATGTCTGTCACCTGCTTGTCAAATAAAACTTTGTTCTTTGCCATTGTCCCTGGGATAGATTTATCGCATCCAGATTGTACCCTCAAAGCTTACATCTGCAAGCTGAGAGGAAGGAGGTTGGAAGGGGGAACTGTGGTTAGGGACCTATATAAACACCCCAATTCTCTGTGTCCAGCACGCTCTGACACTGAGAGGTGCCTGGAGTTGCCCTTTCCCACGGGATCGTAATAAATTTTCCTTTCTACTTTCACCTTGAGATGCCTCTGTTTTAATTCTTGGATTCGTAAATCCATACCGCACACTTACATGCTTCTCTGCCACCCAAGTACTCCAAGGAAATGCTCAAATTCTGGGCTACCTTTATTGTTTTGTTGATTGTCTAGACCTAAGAGAGTGGTGTAGAAATATTAACAAAGAAGAATCTTAAACATGTTTGATAGTCCCCCCCCCCACCATCCCAAGAGCCAGTGGATAGACGTTTACCAGCACACCTCAGAAGTCACTTCATCTCTCCAGCTTCTGAACTGTAAAATGGTCTAAGGATAAATGTCCTACCTCCCTTCTAAGTCTGTCTGAGCCAGGTGATTCCCAACCCTTACAACTCTGGGATACCAGCTGATATCACCCAGCACTTTAAGGCTAGGAAAGCAGCCCTCCATGTGTAACATTAGGTGTGGATTAAGTCAGTCCATCAATTTCTCCACCCTCTACATTCCCTTCTTACCACAGTCTTACCTCCATCAGGTAAGAGTTCATGGAAATTGAATAAGAAATCCAGAAATGTGAACTTGATGAGAACTAGACCTGGGCAGCATCTCTGGAATTTTTACTAAGTGTGACAGGAAGTCCGTGCAGATTGGTTGAGGAATGTGGTCAAGTCTCAGGCAAGTTTGAGAAACTCAGAGCTAGTCTGCAATTAGGGCATTTTAGTTTCTAGAAGTTCATTGGTAGAAGCCTCCAGCCAAGTCCTTTAGCAGGAATCACTTGGGGAAGGGCTAAGGATGCACATCTTCTCAGTCTCCTCTCCTCTCCCTCCTCATCTTAAGCAAAATAGGACCTTGGGAACTCTATAGGGCCAGAGGATTTGGACTTTTCCTCAATATCCTAGCAGTGTCCCAGTGAGTGTCTGCATCATATGGAACATTTTATACCATTTTATATCATTTTTGTAATTTCAATAAGACTCAGAGTCTGAACTGATTAACCAGAAGAAAAGCCTGGTCCTAACAGTCTCTTTATTCTCTGAGTAAACTCAGAATGCCTCTATCTTATGTCAACAAGCCCAGATGGAGCATTCCTTACTCAGCCCATGGCCATTAAGGATAAGACCTTTAGCTCCGAGGAACTATCTTGAATTATGTGACTTTTTCTTATCTTACTATTTTATGGACGTATACTATGTTATGGAATGTTAATGGCAAATTAAACACAGAGATCCTGGGTTGTAATTCCAGTTGACACTTTGTCAACTAACCTGGCTATTGTCCATTCCATTAAGGAAAATCCTCTTCTTGTATCATGGTTAAACATACATGGGGATCATAAAAGTAAGGTAACACAGGCTTGCTGAGTCTGCTAAAAATAACGTATATAAGTTTTCTCATTTCTTTGTTCAGAGTCAGAACTTATGCTCTGACTCCTTGTACATACAAGTAAGCTAGCTCCACCATGCTTTAAGGGAAAATAATAAACAATATGGATTTTTCTACCACCTTGCTTGTTTGCCTCCTTTAACCAACTTTCAGGATTAACAATCAGGAGGAGAGGGCAGATTCCACATCATGAGGACAAGCAGAGGAAGGCTTTACAAGGAACCCAGCAGAAAAGCTCCACCCTAAGTAAGGAGAATATCTTGAGGATCCAGCAAAAGGACTTCAAGGAACTGGTTGTTAACCCTTTGTTACCTGGGTTCTCTACTCTTGAGCCCACTTTCTCCTGGACTTGGTGTGGATTAGAAAGTGACTCTGGGGATTGGAGTTAGTTTTGTGCCAATTCTATGACTGCATTAACTACACATTTCTGAACATTAAGAAAGTCAGGTTGGGTAAATGATATCAACTGATGTTCATGGGGAAAACACACTAGTGGAAGCTCATGAGTCATGACAGTGCCCCAAGACCTTAGGTTTATGTCTAGTACACTGAAGGGTAGATATAATCAGATACCCCCTGGCAACTGCCCTGCCCTAGTGTAAGTGAGGGCTGGGCTAACAGCTTCAGGTCTGGGCTACTCATGCATAACTCACCTGACTCTCACAACCTCCCTGGGTGTATTATTATCTCTATTTTAAGCTGAGGAAACTGAGGCTCAGAGAAGTCCAGTGACATACCCCTGGTTTCCAAGCTGATAAGTGTCAGAGATGGGATTTGAACCCATGTTTCTTCAGACCTCATGTCCACATCCATCATTATTTCAACGACAGCATAATATTTCTTTCCTTTATCCTTGAGAATTTTTTTTAAAAAATCAGTCATTTTGCAACATTCCCCTGCTCAATTCAACTGTCACTTAAAATAATTTTATAAATTTGCCCAGTCATTGTGGTTCACCACCCCTGTAATCTTTGCTGCAGAGGAAGTTAATGCTAGTGGGTCACTTGGGCTCAAGACTTCTGAACTGCAGTGAGTAATACCAATCTAGCCTCTGCATAGGGCCCAACATTTTTAAAAATATAATTACATGAATATCTTTTTCTTAATGACAAAAATTTCTCCCAATATCTCTTTTCTTTCCATCTCCATAGGAGATATCCCACATAGCAATATTTTTCAAAATATCTTAAATATATTTTAAAATATTGCAGCATAATGGAGTAACAGTAATTGCTTATGAGTAGGTTCAGTAAAAAAAACAAAATTGACAATATCACCTAAACTAATTTACTTATTCAGGGCTGTACCAAACTACCAAAGGAATATTTTACAGAGCTAGGAAAATGATAACCACTTTCATACGGAAGAACAAAAGGTTAAGAAGCTGAAGTGTAATGAAAACAAAGTAGCCAAGAAGAGGGTCTATCAGTACCAGATCTGAAGTACTACAAAGTGGTAATCATTAAACTGACTTGGTGCTGGTGAAGAAATTGAGAGGCCAGTCAGTCAAACAGTTATTAGAGATACAATATGCAACCGAAAACAATCACAGTGGCATAATATTGACCACAGGTACAGGGGGAAGAGTATTTGCCAAAAAGTGTTGAGAAAACTAGGCAAAAATTTGTTAGAAATTGGACTTAGGTGCACACCTCACATAGTATACTGACGTTAGCTCCAAATGGATAAACGACCCTGAAATAAAAGGTCAGATCATAACCAAAAACAAACAAGCAAAAAACCCCAGGAGTTATGAATAACTTACTTTTCATATCTATGGAGAGAAGAGTTCATGATTAATCAAACAATAAATAGCATAAAATGGATAATCATGGTTACATAAAATTAAAAATGATTTGGCACATTTTACCTAATATTGGTAAAAGTAGAAGGGAACAGTTAACTAAGGAGAAAAAAAAAACAACTTTGCAGGAAGTTTTCTGAAAAAGGTCTCACATCTAACATAAATAAGGAACTGATTCCGGTTTGTACAACCAGCAGCCGTTTCCTAATAGATAAGTAGTCAAACAGATGAACAGGTAGCTTTGAAAGAAAAAAAACCCCAAGCTATCAACAGCCCTATATGAAAAGATGAAAGCAACTGTGAGGTCCCACCTCATATACATCAGACTGGCAAAGATGACACAAGGGGAAAATGACAAATGCTGGAGGGGCTGTGGGAAAACAGGGGCACTAGTGTACTGTGGGTAATGCTGTGAATTGGTCCAGCCATTCTGGAAAGCAATTTTAATTTATACCCCTCAAATTACTAACTTGTGCCTGCCCTTTGATGACCCCCGCCCCCGTACCACCACTGGGTCTATACCCCCAGGAGACCGAAGAATGAGGGAAAGGATCTATATGTACAACAACATTAATGGCAACTCTTTTCATAGTAACCAGAATTGGAACCTACAGGGGTATCCTCCTATTGGGGAAGAGCTAAACAAAGTGGGGGATATGAAGGTCATTGAGTGTTATTTTGCCCTAAGAAATGATCAAATGAACAATTTCTGAGGAACCTTAGAAAGGATCTAAGGATTGATGTGGAACAAAGTAAACAGAAGAACTAAGAAAATAATTTACTTAGGGAGAACAGTATTCTAGAGAAAAATAACTATTTCACAAGACTTTAAAACTGATTAATGTCATGAGAAGCCAGCAAACCAAGAGAGGATAGAACACTCCTCCTCCTATGAGAGAGGTGACCAAATTACAATGCAGAGAAAGACATACAATTTCAGATGTGGCCAGTGGGGGAATTTGTTTAGTAAACAATTACTTTCTTTAAAAATAATTTCATTTTTATTTCCTGAATTAGATCGGGGTGTGTGAAGTGAGAGGCACAGACTATAAATCGTTATAAGAACAATGAATACATTTTTTAAAATTACCATCAACTCTATGGCCTTGTCTTTTAAAACCTCATCCTTTCTGGTTGAAACCTGTGACTTCATCTTAGAGATCAAAGGGAGCCATTTTAGAAATGTGAGTCAGCCTCTCCTCTGCCACTTAAACTCTTTGAGAGTTGCCTAGGGCACAAAGAGGTTAAGCAACTTTTCCAAGGATATGGAGCCAGTCTGTTAGAGGCAGCATTAGAACCCATCTTCCTGCCTCACATTGAGCTCTACCAACTAAGACACATTGTCTCTAATTAAATCTTACTTGTGGTCAACCTTCATTCTCTCAGAAAGATTTTGATCCACTTAATTGGGGATTTTTAATTTGTTCTTTTTGTAGCTTGCTAGCTGCCTGACCTGGGCAACTCATTTAACCCTTATTTGCCTCAGTTCTTTATCTGTCAAATGGGTACACGCTGGAAAAGGAAAAGCCAAACCACTCCACTATCTTTGCCAAGAAAACACCAAGGACAAAGTCTATGGGGTCACATAGAATACACACAACTCAACAATAGCAACAAAACAACAATTAGTCCCCTAGTAACCAGACAAACCACCAACCCCTCTGAGTTTCAGTTCCCACTGGATCCCATGTTCCAGGTCTATACCAACAATGAGCTGAGACCCTCACCCCAGAGCTCCTAGAGCTGCACCTGAGAACCAATCCTGAAGCATGTGAATTGAACATCTCCTGCAGATACTTTCTTATTACACTCCTACTTAAGGGAGAATTCAAACTAGGAACGTACTAGAATTCCTGAGTCAAGATGGGACCTTTATGTAAGGGAACTTTGAGGTTTAGGAGAACAGAGAGCTTGAAACCTTTATTAATCATTGTGTTTTGGTCATGAAATGCTGTTGATTCCCTTATGGCCCTGAGAGATGGTATCATCTCCCCCTCTCCATTTTCTTTAGCTGATGAGAATGAAAATACTTACTTTTATCCCCCAGAAAAGTAAAATGTGTCTCATCTCAACAGATTTATACAGTGAATAGTAAGATAACTTCAATGGATGATGCACATTACAATTTGAACTTTGTAAAACTTCAGGTAACTGTGTGAATGACTTGTTGCTTTTGCAAAAAGATTTTAATCCAGAGTACTGATGTTTCCAGAAATGTTCTCCAGACTTTTGTAGAGAAACATTGAAACTGAGTTTCCGTTTCACAGCAGGGGGAAATTTTAACAGAATTATTTTCTTAACATTAAAACAATGAACAAAAACCAATTTTTTAACAGTGTGGGAGCCATTCAGAGTAACTGTCCTGGGTATACAACATTACACTTTCTGTCACTCAAGTACCTTATACCAAAAAGACTATAGTTGGCAGATAGAACTCAGCTGCTTTCTAATACGTTTAGGGCAAATACAAGATGTGCAGAGGCAAAGGATCCAATAAACACATAACATTTATCAAAAATAGATTAACACCAAAGATACCACATGTCCCAAGAAAATTACAGTTTCAGCATAATATATATACATGGGCCAAAAATAAAACCTTATGGAATATTGAGCAGTATCATAAATACATAACTAGAAAGAAACTTTATCACCTTACCTAATTTTGATAAGGGGAAAATATAACTCTCTACACCATTATATTACCTTTATGGGAAAAAAAAATGCGTGTGTCTGTGTATTTATATGTGTGTGTATACTTTTTCATAAATTATGAAGTTTTTGGACTATAAAGTGTCAAGAAAACAAAGCTTTTAGGGGACAACTTCACCCTGCCCTCTTCCCCACCACACACCTACACAAAAGGCAGGTGCCTTGCCAAACCCCACCACACTACTGGGAAGAGCATGGGAAGTAGCAGCTCCCAGTGAAGGAGGCACCCCGGGTGCTGCTCGCCAACCAACAGCCTGTGGCAAGCAACTAAGTACGCCGGTCACAAACCTACCCCTGTGCTAGGAGGGGAGCCTGTGCTGACCTTCAACAGGCCCAAGATACACAAGGGCCCATGTGTCCAGGTGATGGTGTGGCACAAACAAGTCAAGTCCAAGGTACGTTGTTAACTAAGAGGGAGCAAGAATAACACAGCGCCAGTGAATGCTCTGACCAACCCTGAAGCTCTGAGCACCTCCCCACCCAGCCCTGGAGCTTGAACCTGTGCCAAATGGTCAGTTGACAGCTCCCAGCAGCCCCATGCGCAGCCTTGGCAGCATCCTTGGCAACCCCAAGCACAGTTAAAGATGCTCCAATAGGTTAACAGCATCAGCCTCTTCAACTGACTCATTCTCTGCCACCTCCTCTGCCACTTATGTACCAACAGACACCTCTACAGCCCCAGTGGCAGCTGCAGGCTCTCCCTAAGTCTCTCCGCTGTAGCCCCAGGAACCTTTTCCCCCAAACCCCTGCAGCAACCTCAGTTCCAAGTGCCCCCAGAAGAGTGGGCCTTTTTCTCCCCTCCCTCACATTTATTTTATTCAAAACATTAAAGGGTTAATTGTAGAGGATTTGAAAAAGGCGGCCATTTCTCTTTGTAAGCCACTGCATTGCTAAGACATATAAACAGTTAATTCTCAGGATATAAAATAAACCCACACAAACCATCAGCATTTCAATATAATACCAACAAAGTCCAGCAGCAAGAGATAGAAAGAGAAATTTCATTTAAAATAACTGTAGACAATATAAAACATTGGGGAGTCTTCCTGCCAAGACAGACCCAGGAATTATATGAATACAATTACAAAACACTTTTCACCCAAATAAAATCAGATCTGAACAATTTGAAAAATATCAGTTGCTCATGGGTAGGCTGAGCTAATATAATAAAGATGACAATTCTACCCAAATTAATTTACTTATTCAGTGCCATACCAAACTGCCAAAATTATTTTGTAGAACTAGAAAAACTAACAAAACTCATATGGAAGAACAAAAGGTCAAGAATACCAAGTAAATTAATGAAAAAGAATGCAAAGGCAGGTGGCCTAGCCATAACTGATCTACAACTATATTATAAAGTAGGCAATCATCAAAACTATTTTGTACTGGCTAAAAAATAGAGTTGTTGATCAGTGGGATAGGTTAGGTACACAAGACGTAGTAGTAAATGGCTGTAGTAATCTATTGTCTGATAAACCCAAGGACTCCAGCTTCTGGGATAAGAATTCACTGTTTGACAAAAAGCTGCTAGGAAAACTAGAAAATAGTATGGCAGAAACTAGAGATAGACCAACATCTCACACCCTATACTAAGATAAGGTTAAAAGGAGTACACGATTTAGACATAAAGGGTGATACCATAAGCAAATTAGGAGAATAAGGAATAGTGTACCTGTCAGATCTATGGAGAACAGAAGAATTTGGGAACAAAAGAGACAGAGAATATCATGAAATGCAAAATGGATTATTTTGATTACATTAAATTAAAAAGTTTTTGCACAAACAAAACCAATGCAACCAAGATTAGAAGGAAACCAGAAATCTGGGAAACTATTTGTACAGCTAGTGTTTCTGATAAAGGCCTCATTTCTCAAATATGTAGAGAACTGAGTCAAATTTGTAAGAGTACAAGTCATTCCCCAGTTGATAAATGGTAAAAGGATATGAACAAGCAGTTTGCAGATGAAGAAATCAAAACTATAAGCATGGAGCCAAGAGGGTGGCTGGAATGCAGGTACTTGCTTAAACTCTCCCCCAGGTCCCTCCAAACATCTGTAAAAAATGACTATGAACAAATTCTAGAGCTGCATAACCCATGAAATAGCAGAGGGAAGCAGGGCTCCAGCCCAGGAAAGCCTGGATGATGGCTGGGAAAGGTCTATAGCACAGAGCTGGGAGTGGAGCAGAGCACAGCCCAGCATGGACCATGCCAGGAGCAATCAGACCGGGAGAGAGGCAGAACAGTCAGTAGGGCCCTGAATCATTGAGCTGTGGCAGTTACCAGACTTCTCAACCCACAAATGCCAAAGACAACAGAGCAGGTTAGTGGGAAAAACTGCTGGATTGGAGTGAAAGGAGTGCACAGCCGGCCCCAGCCCTGGGGGCACGGAAGTGGTGCAGTTCTGGGGCTGCTTCCAGAGCTCCAGCTCCAGTTGCTTCCAGCCAGTGGGAGGAATTAAGTGGCAGATCAGAGCAGGAGTGCAGAGCTTGCTTGGATCTGGGTCACGGTACGGGTGGGTGGTTCTTGGGGGAGGAGGAGCGCTGCAGTGGCATAGTTTGCTATGTAGAAGTAGCTCTGAAAACAACAGCACAGCCCCTAAAGCTTGGGACAAAGTACTCTATACTATGCAAGCAGTCACACCCCGATGAAAAACTCAAAGGCCAAGTAGATGGCTGAGAACATGAACAGGCAGTGAAAATGGAGTCAGATTCAGACTCAGACTTTGGAATCTTTTTTTTTTGGTGACAAAGAAGATCAAACTATGCAGCCAGAAGAAGTCAACAAAGTCAAAGAGCCTACATCAAAAGCCTCCAAGAAAAATATGAATTGGGCTCAGGCCATGGAAGAGCTCAAAAAGGATTTGGAAAAGCAAGTAAGAGAAGTAGAGGAAAAATTGGGAAGAGAAATGAGAGTGATGGAATAAAATCATGAAAAACAAGTCAGTGACTTGCTAAAGGAGACCCCAAAATACTGAAGAAAATAACACCTTAAAAATAGACTAACTCAAATGGCAAAAGAGCTCCCAAAAGCCAATGAGGAGAAGAATGCCTTGAAAGGCAGAATTAGTCAAATGGAAAAGGAGGTCCAAAAGACTTCTGAAGAAAATACCACCTTAAAAATTAGATTGGAACAAGTGGAAGCTAGTGACTTTATGAGATATCAAGAAATTATAAAACAGAACCAAAGGAATGACAAAATGGAAGACAATGTGAAATATCTCATTGCAAAAACCACTGACCTGGAGAATGGATCCAGGAAAGATAAGGTAAAAATTATTGGACTACCTGAAAGCCATGATCAAAAAAAAGAGCCTAGACATCATCTTTCAAGAAATTATCAAGGAGAACTGCCCTGATATTCTAGAACCAGAGGGTAAAATAGAAATTGAAAGAATCCACTGATCGCCTCTTGAAAAAGATCTCAAAAAGAAAACTCCTGGGAATATTGTTGCCCAATTCCAGAGCTCCCAGGTCAAGGAGAAAATACTGCAAGCAGCCAGAAAGAAACAATTTGAATATTGTGGAAACATAGTCAGGATAACACAAGATCTAGCAGCTTCCACATTAAGTGATCTAAGGGCTTGGAATATGATATTCCAGAGGTCAAAGGAATTAGGATTAAAACCAAGAATCACCTACCCAGCAAAACTGAGTATAATGCTCCAAGGCAAATTATGGATTTTCAATAAAATAGAGGACTTTCAAGCTTTCTCAGTAAAAAGACCAGAGCTGAATAGAAAATTTGACTTTCAAATACAAGAATCAAGGGAAGCATGAAAAGGTAAACACAAAAGAGAAATCATAAGGGATTTACTAAAGTTGAACTGTTTTGTTTACATTCCTACATGGAAAGATGATGTGTGTAATTCACGAGACCTTTCTCAGTATTAGGGTAGTTGAAGGGAATATACATATACATAGACAGCATACACACTCAATTGGGTATCTTACCCCACAGGAAAGTAGGTGGAGGGGGATAAAAAGGGGGGATGATAGAAGGGAGGGCAGATGGGGGAAGAAGTAATCGAAAGCAAACACTTTTGAAAAGGGACAGGGTCAAAGGAGAAAATTGGATAAAGGGGGACAGGATAGGAGGGAGGGAAATATAGTTAGTCTTTCATAACATGACTATTTATGGGAGTGTTCTGCATAATGATACACGTGTGGCCTAGGTTGAATTGCTTGCCTTCTTAGGGAGAGTTGGGGGGGGGGGAAGAGGGGAGAGAATTTGGAACTTAAAGTTTTAAAAGCAGATGCTCAAAAAAGTTGTTTTTGCATGCAACTAGGAAATAAGATATACAGGCAATGGGGCATATAAATCTATCTTGCCCTACAAGAAAGTAAGGGGAAAAGGGATGGGGGGGAGGGGGAGTGTGGTCATAGAAGGGAGGGCTGACTGGGGAATGGCACAATCAGAATATATTCCATCTTGGAGTGGTGGGGAGAGGGTAGAAATGGGGAGAAAATTTGTATCTCAAAATCTTGTGGAAATCAATGCTGAAAACTAAAAAAATATCAAATAATAAAATACAGAATTCAAAAAAAAATCAAAGCTATTTATAGTTATATGAAAAAATGCTCTAAATCACCATTGATTAGGGGAATGCAAATCAAAACAACTCTGAGGCACCACCTTACACCTATCAGTTGGTTAATGTGAGAGAAAACGAAAATGCTAAATACTGGAGAAGATGTGGGAAAATTGGAACACTAATGCATTGCTGGTGGAGTTGTGAACTGATCCAACTATTCTGGAGAGCAATTTGGAACTATTCCCAAGGGGCTATAAAATGTGCATACCCTTTGATCCAGCAATACCGCTTCTAGGTCTGTATCCCAAAGAGATCATAAAAGATGGGAATGGACCCACATGTACAAAAATATTTATAGCAGTTCTTTCTGTGGTGACAAAGAATTGGAATTTGAGAGGATGCTTATCAGTTGGGGAATGGCTGAACAATTCGTGGTATAGGAATGTAATGGAATACTATTGTGCTATGAGAAATTAAGTGCAGGCAGATTTCAGAAAAACCTGGAAAGACTTATGTGAACTGATGGTGAATGAAGTGAGTTGAACCAGGAGAACATTGTAGAGAGTAACAGCATCATTGTGTGATGCTCAACTCTGAAAGTCTTAGCTCTTCTCAGCAGTACAGTGATCTAATACAATTACAAAAGACTTATGATGGAAAATTTTATCCACATCCAGTGAAAGAGCTATGTAGTCTGAATGTAGATAGAAGCATACTATCTTTACTTTTTTGTTTTTTTCTTTCTCGTGGTTTTCCCCTTTCATTCTGACTCCTCTTTAACAACATGACTAACACAGATATAAGTTTAACATCATTGTACATGTATAACCTTTATCAGATTTCTTGCTGCCTTGGGGAAGGGGAAGTTGGGAGAAAAATTTGAAATTCAAAATTAAAAAATGAATATTGAAAACTATCTTTACATTTAATTGAAAAAAGCACTATTAAGAACAAAAAAGAACATGAACAGTCAATTGAGAAGAAAATACATAGACTCCAAAGTTTCCAAATCATAGCCAGTCACAAGAGGGTGGGACCTTATACCAGGCCTGAGAACAGATTTTATCCAGGATTTTAAGTGCCCAGGAGAAGAGACTGTCAGAGTCCAAGGGGTATTGAAATAGAGGGATGTCACAGCTGTGGAAGTTTGGAATGGATAGTGGCCTTGTAGCCCAGTGAATTTTAGGGATGGACCAAGCCTCATGACATGCCTAATAGGTTGCATTTGCTCTAAGGCTGCCAAAGCATTTTGCATTGTGAACTCATTTGGTCCTTACTACAACCAGCTGAGCTAGTGGCTGTCTTCATTCTTCCTTTTAGAGCAGAGGACAGTGAGCCCTAGAAAGTTCCAGGGATGGCCCAGGGTCCCAAAACTAGTTGGGTGTCTAAGGGAAGACTGGAATGCAGCTCTTTTTCTCTTCAGGGGTGGGGAACCTGTATCCTCGAGGCCACATGTGGCCTTCTAGGTCCTCAAGTGTGGCCCTTTGACTGAATCCAAACTTCACAGAACAAATCCCCTTAATAAAAGGATTTGTTCTGTAAAACTTGGACTATGTCAAAAGGCCACACCCAGGGACCTAGAAGGACATATGTGGTCTCAAGGCTGCAGGTTCCCCACCCATGCTTTAGGCCCAGGGCTCTAATATCAGAGGTGCAATAGGTCCCTATAGGAAGATCTGTGAAGGGTCTTAGAAAACCACAAAACACTCAGGGGATGCATTTCAAGTTTTATTTTTTGGGTCAGTTGCAGGAATGTCTAGGGAGAGATAGGAGAATGCCTGAATAAGCTGTGGTATGTGACTGTAATGGAATATTATTATGCTATAAGAAATGACAAGTAAGATGATTTCAGAAAAAATATGGAAAGACTTTCATAAATTGACACATATTGAAGTGAACAGAACCAGGAGAATGCTGTACATAGTAACAGCAATATTGTACAATGAAGAATTGTGAATGACAACTATTCTCAGCAGTACAATGATCTAAGACAATTCCAAAGGACTAATGATGAAGCATACTATTTGTCTCCAGAAAAAGAACTGACATTGGTTGAATACATACTGAAGTATGCTATTTTTCACTCTCTTTAGTTTTTTTTCTTTTTTGAGTCTTTTTATACAAAAGGACTAATATGAAATTTTTTTTTTCAAAATGGCCAAAAAAACCCCAACATCCAAACGTAATATAATAAGTAGAATTTATTTCAATAAAATGTATATTGACACTGTGAATATCTTCTGCATTGAAAATCAGGTTTGGAACCAGAAAAAAAGACCTTGAGATGCCACTGGGCCCATAACTTCACCAAAAATATTCTGAAAAGCAAAGGAGCTTAGACTACAACCAAGGATCAACTACCCAGCAAAACTGAGCATAATTTTCCAGGCAAAGAGATGGACATTCAATGAAATAAGGGATTTCCAGACCTTCCTGATGAAAAGGCTAGAACTCAATGGAAAATTTAATCTTCAAATACAAAACTCAAGAGAGACTCAAAAAGGTAAACAGGCAGAAAAAACTCTTACGAACCTTGTTAATCAATAAGGGTAAATTGTTTACATCTTTATATAGGATTATATAATTTTATATATGTTAAATGTATATATGTCAATCTTGAGAATAGTATAGTATTATGACAACTGAAAGGGATAAACATAGACTGTGAATGTCAGTATAAAATAACTGATAAAATGATAAAAAAACATAATTAAGAGATGTAAAGGGAGGGTTCTGGGAGAAGAGGTAAGGAGGTAGTAGAAAAGGGTAAATTACATCAAATGAAGAGGCATAAAAACACATTGTAGTAGAGGGAAGGACAGGAAGGAGAAGAGCAGTATATGAGCTTTACTCTCATTGGATTTGGTTCAAGAGAATAAAATACTCTGAAAAGTATAGAAATCAGAGGAAAGAAAAGGGGGGACTGGTCAGAAGGGAGGGAAGAAGTAGCAATGGGAAAAGGGTAAGATAAGGGAGGAAAATAAAGAGGAAGGGTAAGTTGAGGTAGGCAGAGGGCAAAAGCAAAACTGTTTTGAGGAGCTGAAGGGGGGAGGGAGAAATAAAAGCATAAATGGGGGGAAACAGGATGGACAAAAAGACACAGCTTGTAATCATAACTGTGAATGTGAATGGGATGAACTCTCTCATAAAATGGAGGCAGATAGCAGAATGGATTAAAAACCACAATACGACAATATGTTGTTTACAAGAAATACATTTGAAAAAATGGGATACACACAGGGTAAAAGGAAAAGGGTGGAGTAGAATATATTGTGCTTCAGGTAAAGTAAAAAAAAGCAGGAGTAGCAACCCTAATCTCAGACAAATTAAAAGCAAAGATAGATCTAATTAAAAGAGATAAGGAAGGACACTATATCCTGCTCAAATGCACCATAGACAATGAAGCAATATCATTACTTAACATATATACACCAAGTGGTATAGCATGCAAATTCTTAGAGGAGGAGTTAAGGGAGTTAGAGGAAGAAATAGACAGCAAAACCATACTAGAGGGAGACCTCAACCTCCCCCTCTCTGAACTTGATAAATCTAACATCAAAATAAATAAGAAAAAAGTTAAGGAAGTGAATAGAATTTTAGAAAAGGCAGATATAACAGATCTCTGGAGGAAACTGAATGGAGATAAAAAAGTAATATACATTTTTTCTCAGTGGTACCTGACACATACTCAAAAACTGACCATTTACTAGGGCATAAAACCTCACAATCCAGTGTAGAAAGACAGCAATTGTCAATGCATCCTTCTCAGATCATGACGCAATAAAAATTATTTGTAATAAAGGACCATGGAAAGATGAACTAAAAATTAATTCGAAACTAAATAATCTAATCCTAAAGAATGAGTGGGCCAAAGAACAAATCATAGAAACAATTAATAACTTCATTCAAGAGAATGGCAATAATGAGACAACATACCAAAACTTATGGGATGTAGCAAAAGCAGTTCTTAGGGGCAGTTTTATATCTTTAAATGCTTATGTGAATAAAATAGATAAAAAGGAGATAAGTGAAATGGGCATGCAACTGAAAAAACTAGAAAAAGAACAAATTGAAAATCCCCAATTAAATACCAGATTAGAAATACTGAAAATCAAAGGAGAGATTAATAAAATTGAAATCAAGAAAACTATTAAATTAATAAATAAAACTAAGACCTGGTTTTATGAAAAAAACCAATAAAATTCATAAACCCTTGGTCAATTTGATTAAAAAGAAGAAAGAAGAAAACCAAATTATCAGTATCAAAAATGAAAAGGGTGAATTCACCTCCAATGAAGAGGAAATTAAAACAATAATTAGGAATTACTTTGCCCAATTTTATGCCCATAAATTTGATAACCTCAGGGAAATGGATGAATATTTACAAAAATATAAATTGCCCAGGTTAACAGAACAGGAAGTAAAATACCTAAATAACCCCATCTCAGAAAAGGAAATTGAGCAAACCATCGATGAACTCCCTCAGAAAAAGTCTCCAGGACCAGATGGTTTTACATGTGAATTCTACCAAACATTTAAAGAACAATTAATTCCCTTACTTTATAGACTATTTGGGAAAATAGGTGAAGAAGGAGTCCTACCAAATTCTTTTTATGACACAAATATAGTACCAATACCCAAACCAGGTAGAGTCAAAACAGAGAAAGAAAATTATAGACCAATTTCCCTAATGAATATTGATGCAAAAAATTTAAATTAAATATTAGCAAAAAGATTGCAGCAACTTATTAGGAGAATAATATACTATGACCAGGAAGGATTTATTCCAGGAATGCAAGGCTGGTTCAGTATTAGGAAAACTATCAGCATAATTGATCATATAAATGACAAGACTAACAGAAACCATATGAATGTCTCCATAGATGCAGAAAAAGCTTTTGACAAAATACAACACCCATTCCTATTAAAGACATTAGAAAGCATAGGAATAAATGGAGTCTTCCTTAAAATTATGAATAGCATCTACCTAAAACCATCCCCAAGCATTATATGTAATGGGGACAAGCTAGATGCATTCCCAATAAGATCAGGGGTGAAACAAGGATGTCCATTATCACCCCTACTATTCAATTTGGTACTAGAAATGTTATCTTTAGCATTAAGAGAAGAAAAAGAAGTTGAACAAATTAGAATAGGCAAAGAAGAAACTAAATTATCACTTTTTGCAGATGTTATGATGATTTACTTAGAGAATTCTAGAGATTCAAGTGAAAAACTACTTGAAATAATAAACATCTTTAGCAAGTTGCAGGATATAAAATAAACCCACATAAATCCTCGGCATTCTTGTATATTACTGACAAAGCCCAACAGCAAGAGATAGAAAGAGAAATTCCATTTAAAGTTACTGTAGACACTATAAAATATTTGGGAGTTTACCTGCCAAGACAAACCCAGGGCCTATATGAACACAATTATGAAGCACTTCTCACACAAATAAAGTCAGATCTAATTAAATGGAATAACATCAGTTGCTCATGTTTAGGCCAAGCTAATGTAATAAAAATGACAATTTTACCTAAATTAATTCACTTATTCAGTGCCATACCAATCGATCTATCAAAAATTATTTTACAGAGCCAGATAAAATAATAACAAAATTCATCTGGAAGAACAAGAGGTCCAGAATATCATGGGAACTAATGAAAAGAAATGCTGTGGAAGGCAGCCTAGCCATACCAGATATTAAACTGTACTATAAAGCAACAGTCCTCAGAAGTATCTGGTACAGGCTAAGAAACAGAGTGGTAGATCAGTGGAATATGTTAGGGACACAAGACGCAGTAGTCAATGACTATAGCTGTCTACTCTTTGATAAAACCAAAGAATCCAGCTTCTGGGCTAAAAATTCTCTATTTCACAAAAACTGCTGGGAAAACTGGAAATTAGTATGGCAGAAATGGGGCATAGACCAATATCTTACACCATATTCCAAAATAAAGTCAAAATGGGTTCATGATTTAGGAATAAAGGCTGATACTATAAGCAATTTGGGAGAGCAAGGAATAGTTTACCTATCAGATCTGTGGGAAAGGAAAGAATTCATGACCCAACAAGAGATAGAGAACATTACAAAATGCAAAATGGATAATTTTGATTATGCTAAACTGAAAAGTTTTTGTATAAACAAAGGCAATGCAACAAAGATTAGGAGGGAAGTAGAAAATTGGGAGAAAATCTTTACAACCAATATCTCTGATAAAGGCCTCATATCTAAAATATACAGGGAACTGAGCCCAATTCATAGCAATACAAGTCATTTCCCAATTGAGAAATGGTCAAAGGATATGAACAGGCAGTTTTCAGAGGAAGAAATTAAAGATAACTATAGGCATATGAAAAATGCTCTAAATCACTATTGATTAGAGAAATGCAAATCAAAACAACTCTTAGATACCACATCTCTCCTGTCAGATTGGCTAAAATAACAAAACAGGAAAATGATAAATGCTGGAGAGGATGTGGGGAAATTGGAACATTAATGCATTGTTGGTCGAGTTGTAAACAGATCCAGCCATTCTGGAGAGCAACTTGGAACTCTGCCCAAAGGGCTATAAAAATGTGCATACCCTTCAACCCCGTGATACCACTCCTAGGGCTATATCCCAAAGAGATCACACAAGTGGGAAAGGGACCTGTATGTACAAAAATATTTATAGCTGTTCTTTTCATGGTGGCAAAAAAAGTGGAAATTAAGGGGATGCCCCTCAATTGGGGAATGGCTGAACATGTTATGGTATAGGAATGTAATGAAATACTATTGTGCTATAAGAAATGGGGAAGATACAGACTTCATAATAACCTGAAAAGACCTACATGATCTGATGCTGAGTGAGAGGAGCAGAATCAGGAGAACATTATACACAGCCACAGACATATTGATTCTGTGATGTCTAACTTTGATAGACTTTGCTCTCCTCTGCAATACAAGGCTCAAAGACAGCTCCAAAGGACTCATGATGGAAAAAGCGAACTATATCCAGAGAAAGAACTATGGAGTCTGAATGCAGATTGAGGCAATCTATTTGCTCTCTTTTTTTTGGTTTTGTTTCTTATATCTCATGATTCATTCTATTGGTCATAATGCTTTGCAACTTGACTATTGTGTAAGTAAGTTTAATGCAAAAGTCTATGTAGAATCTATATCGGAGTGCATGCTGCCTTGGGGGGGAGGAGGGAGGGGAGGGAAGGGAAGAAAATTTGAAACTCAAGAACATGTAAAACTAAGTGGTGTAAACTAAAAATAAAAAATCTAGTTAAAAAATTTTTCAAAAACAACAACAACAAAAAAAAACCCTTCTCCTCAGTGACAGAGAGAGGTGTTGTTCATCCCAGGAGTGTGTAAACCCACTTTCTTTTATGTAACCAAACATGATCCCTTGACCCCATGATATTGCCAGTTCAGTAACCAATGATATGATTTCTGTTCTGTTCCTTGTTCTATGCTTATAAAAATTAATTGTATCTTCATTTTGACATAGACTGAGGTAAGTCATTGACACATTTATTGACAGCTATACACATCACTATTAACAAATGTTGTCTTGCTCAGAGAGAACATATCTCAGTCTACCTTTTTGTTAAATTTTACTTGTGTTGTAGTTATCCTGGAAGATTTTTTTTAATAAAATTGTGATTTTATTCCTAAGTAATTTATGTTTTCAGGTTTATCAAAATGGGATATGAAAATCTATTGTTGCTAACTCTCCCTTGTTTGATCTGTTCCATTGACTCTATTTTAAACTAATTCCAAACACATGATGACTGCTGCTTTATGATAGAATTTGAGTTCCAAACATGGAATTCCTCCTTCCTTCGAAACCTTTAGCATTATTTTTCTTGATATTCCAGATATTTTGTGACTCCAAATTTCTTTTGCCATTTTTAAAGAGATCTATAAAGTAGCCGATTGTTCATATAATTGCTGTAGCTTCAAATTTGTGAATTAACTCTGGGAGTATCATCTTTTTAATTGGATTGGCATTGCCTAGCCATAAGCACCAAATAACCTTCCAGTTATTACAGACATTTTAAAAATTTCTTTAAGGGCAATTTTGTAATTGAATCTATATGGTAATGTTGTGGTCTTAGATTTATCCCCATATATTTTATGCACCTTTTCATTATTCTAAATGGGGTGAGGGCTATCAACTCTAAACCATATCTTCCTCACCTCTTCCAACTACTATTTATGTGATCTCTTCTCTCACAAGAATGTAAGCTTATTGAAGGCAAGAACTGGCTTGCTGGCTTGCAGCTCCTGACACTTAGTAAGCAATTTATAAATCTCTCTCTCTCTCTCTCTCTCTCTCTCTCTCTCCACCTTGATCCAGTAAAACTGGCCTCCTTGATGTCTTTGGACTACACACTCCATCTCCCAACTCCAGGCATTTTCACTTGCTGTCCCTTATGCCTAGAACTCTCTCCCTCCTCTTCTCCACCTTCCAGCTTTCCTGGCTTCCTTCAAGTCCCAGTTAAAATCCCATCTTCTGCTAAGAACCATTCCCGATCCACCTACATGTTATTGCCTTTTACTCTCTTCATTATCATCAAGTTTTCTTGTAAATAGTTTTTTGTACATTATTTCTGGAATTAGACTGTAAGGTACTTGAGAGCAGGGACTTTTACCTTACTTTGTATCCCAAGCACTTAACCAGTGCCTGGAGCATAGTTGGTACTTTGATGAATGTTTGTTGATCGTTGACTATCTATCTATCTATCTATCTATCTATCTATCTATCTATCTATCTATCTATCGCTCCTCACTGTCTCTCTGCCCCGTCTTCTCTTCACTCTGGATTTCCTCTACTGGCCTTCACCCTTCATCCTGAAGTTTCACTCCAGCCCTGGAATGCCTACCTGGGAAGTACCCTTCCTCTCTGCAGTCTCCCCTTCTGATTGAATGGGTCCTCCCAGAACCTACTTTGAAGGAGGCACTGAGGTCAGCTATGGATGATTCCTCTTCAGCTTCCTCTCCTATGACAACCCAACCCAACCCAGCCTCCCCCCAACCTTTATATCTTTTAAATTTCCTTTTTATGTGCTGTCTTCTCCCATTAGAAGGTAAACATTTGGAGGACAGGGACCAATTTTCTTTCTGCTTGTATTTATATTCCCCATGCTCAGCACAGTCCTTGGCATATAGGAAGTGCTTGTTGACTGACTGACTGACACAACCTCAGCTTTTCTCAACTGGTCAATTGCAATAGGCTCCCAGCTGATCTCCCTGCCTCATGTGTCTCCCCTCTTCAATCCCTCCTCCACTCACCTTTACAAATCATCCTAGATTCCATGTCTGCTCAGGTCAGTCGCATGTCTAATGAACAACTCCAGCGAGGCTCTGCTCTGCAGCACCTTAGGGATCAAACACTCCTCTCTTTGCATTGAATGCCATTCATAACCTGGCTACAATCCACCTTTGTAGCCTTTTCTTGTAGGATTCTCTTTCATGCATTCAGTAGTCCAATCAAATTTGTCTTCTTGTTGTTTTTCACCCATAACACTTTATTTCCCACCTCAATGCCTTTGTACAGGCTATTTCCTATGCCTGGAATGGATTACCTCCTCAACTCTGCAGCTCAGAATCCCTCTTTTCCTTCAAAGTTCAGATAACATGCCACTTCTTTCTATATATGAGGCCTTTTGAGTTCCCTCCCTGCTTATTAAAAACCTTCACCCATCACGTGCTTTTTATTGATGTTTTGTATATACAAATCAGATAGATAGATCATGCAATGTAGTATAATATCGTGTGTGTGTGTGTGGTATTAGAATGCAAGTTCAAATTCTATCAGGGCAAGGGTCTTTAATTTTTGTCCTAGTATCCCCAGCACCTAGGACAAATTCTGGAACATAGTAGATTTAAAAAAATGCTCATTGAATAGTAAATTGTCTTCAAAGACATCAAGGTCATTCACTGACATCTCTTGTCCAAGACAGATGTATCAGGTTGTTGATAATTTCAAGAAAAAATCAACATCTTGTACTCAATTCAATTATTACAGTTTAAGTCTGTCAGCCCACATCCAAATCCTTCCATTCCATTCCAGCTCTTTCCAAACCCTATCTGTACTAGATTTGGGCACATGTGATCACTCACTTTCTGTGAAGGGAGAAAGAACTGCCTCAAAGGAAATCTTCCATTTATAAAGTGAAGCAAGTAGTGAAATCCTTCAGCACAAATAGGAATTCAGACTAAATCATCATGATTAAAATTGTCTCTTACACTTATTCCTAACACAGGAGATAAGATACAGGTTAGGACTTAGTAGTAGTGGAGATATCGCCAAGCAGGCTTCACCCTGCAGTGTACCTGGTCCCTAGGTACATATTTTTTTATTCTTTAAAAGAATTAGTGTCAACCTTGGCTTTTTCTGCCAATATAACTAAAGTTTCTTCAGGACATGGGCTTTTTCATTTTCTACATCCCCTACTCCTAGAGCAATGCCTGGCCCTTTATAGGTGCTTAAGAAAAGCTTCTCCTACCCTCCTCAGTCAGGTTGGTACATGGCTAACAATTATTCTTTCCTCTTCAACCCGTGCCTTACTAAAGGACTTTAACATAAATATTGACTCTCCCTCCATCACCCTAACTACTCAGTTCCTCAACCTACTCACTTCACACTCTACCTACCACACCTCAGACACAAACAAGCATGGCCATATGCTTGATCTTGACATCAGTCACCAATGTACCACTTCCAAGTTTAACAATTCCAAAATCCTCTTATGCAACCACCTCTCCCTCTTTTCACCTCTCCCACTGCCTTTTATTACAGAATTCTACTCTTTTCCCAAACCATTACCTCCAGTCCTTCAACTCCTCAATTCTCTTCTGGACCATCACCCCTAAACTAGCCACTCTCTTCCCCACCTCTCATCTTAACCCCTTATTAAACCAATTCAACTCTATACTGTCTTCCACTCTTGAATCTCTAGACCTCTTATATTGCTGATTATGTCCTACCCAAGTCTCTGCCTTGGAATATTCACACAAAGAACTGCCTTACCTCCTCCACATGTGCTGCAGAATGAAGGTGGAGGAAATCATTCAACTGTTCTGAATCAGTCATGAAGTTATACAACCTCAACTGGGCCTTCTCTGCTGCTAGGCAATCCTATCATGGCTCCTATCAACTCACTATCCTACTCTCCTTGGCAGGTCTTCTCAACTTTTTCATCTCTCCTCAAACCTCTCATGGCACTCCCTTCCACCACCTTCTCAGCTGACATCCCTCTTTCTCATCTGTGATCCCTCAGATTCCTTCTGCCACTATCTCTTCCTTCACTCTTCTCACAGGATTATGTGGCTTTACTCCCTAATAAGATTAACTAACCCTTTACCTGTTCTAGCAATGCCATTCCATTCCATGTCCTCCAACAGATTGCCCTGCCATCCCTGCTCTATCATTTATTTTTAATCTCTCCCTGTTCTCCCCATCCTCAAAAACTCTCCCTTGACCCTTTCACTGTCACTACTGTCTTTATCTCTTCTGTATTTTGTAGCTACAGTAGAGTATGGCATTGTAGCACTAGTAGAGGGCCTTCAAAAAGGCCCTCTACTATAAATGTCTCTGCTTCCTCTCCTCTCACTATCTTCTTAATCCCTTACATTCTGGCTTCCAAATTTATCATTCCACTGAAACTGCCCTCTCTAAAACTAGCAATGATCTTTTATGTGCAAAATTCAATGGCCTTTTCTCAATTCTTAGTCTCCTTCACTACTCCACAGCCTTTGTCACTGGTGATCTCCCTCTCCTTGATAGTCTATTCTCTAGGTTTTCAGATACCATTCTCTCCTGATTCTTCATTTACCAATCTAACTACTCCTTCTCAGTATTCTTTCCTGGATCCTCCTCCAGATCACAACCTCTAACCATAGGGGTCCCTTAGGGTTCTATCCTAGACCCTCTTCTCTTCTCCCTCTATACTATGATCTCATCAGCTCTCATGGACTCAATTAATTTAATTAATGCTGATAATCCTAAAATCTAGCTTTCCCACCCCAAACTCTGCTGACCTCCAGTCTTGTGTCTTCAACTGCCTTTCAGATATCTTGAATTGGATATCCTGTAGATGTCTGAAATTTAACATGTCCAAAACAGAACTCAGTATCTTTCCTCTTAAACTGTTCTGCTTCCCTCCTACCTTCTTAATTACGGTAGGAGGCAACATCATCCTCCTAGTCCTTCAGGCTTCCAACCTAGGAGACATCCTTGACCCCTCACCATCTCTCACCCCTTATATCCAATCTGTTGCTAAGGCCTGCAAACTTCATCTCTATAATATCTCTTGAGTATGCCCTCTTCTCTTCTCTGACACTGCCACCACTCTGGTGCAGGCCCTTATTACCCCATGCCTGGACTGCTGCAGTAGCCCGCTGGTGGGTCTGCTATTTCAAGACTGCCCCACTCCAATCCATTCTCCATTCCTCCACTAAAGTGATTTTTTCTAAAGAGCAGGTCCTACTATGTCACTCCCTGAGCCCCAGCTGCAAATACAAAATGTTCTGTTTGGCGTTCAAAGCCCTTCATTTCCTAGCCACCTTCTACCTTTACATACCATTGGACTCCTGAATGTTCCACACATAGAACAGGCTTTCTGTGGCCATTTTCTCAGGCTGCTCCTCATACCAGGACTTCCTCAACTCCACCTACTTACTTCTCTGACTTCTTTTTGGTCTCAGTTAAAATCCCATATTTTACAGGAATACCTTCCCAGTCCTTCTCAATTCTAGTTCTTTCAATCTTAATTATTTGCTATTTCTTCTGTTAATACTTTGTTTATATTTGTTTTGCATGTTGTCTCCCCCATTAGATTGTAAGCTCCTTGAGGGCAAGGATTGTGTTTGCCTTTTATTGTATCCCCAGTGCTTAGTCTTAGTGCTTGGCCCAGAATAGTTGCACAGTGTTGACTAATAGCAGACTGCCTACATGTATATACTCTGGATGATACTATTTTCTTCTTTTAAAACATTTATTTTCTTTCAAGAATGCTCTATATAAGTTCATTCCATCCTGCAAATGTGGCTGACTGGGCAGGATTCTCAGGTACTGAAGCAGTGGTAAGTGAACTCCAACCAATGCCTTGGAGAACAAGAGATGTGAAGAAATTGGAGACTAGGTATTGTAAATTAGAAAATGTGTAGCATATGCTCTGAAAAGATCCTGTCTGGATCTCCACTGGTTAAAATGGTGGAGAAATGTGGGAACTTTGTTCAGTGATGGCAGGCCTCTATCTCAAGAGGTTACTATGTTTCTGTCACGTGTGGAATGTTTCTATTTGTGAAAAGCCAGGTTTGCAGTGGCTACAGGAAGGTTTATGTGTACTAGGTAAGTTAGCACACTCAGTGCATTTTGAGAAACCCTGTATCCAAAACAAATGGATTACTGGTATCTTTGAAGTGGGTATTATGCCTCCAACAAACTTACAAATGATTTGGATAGTCAGAAGGAAGAAAACATGGAAGTAAATGAAAGAAGAAGTAAGATAGTTTAAAAACTCTCTCACTGTCTCCAAACCCTCTATTCAAATAGGACATTTAATTGAAAATCATACTTTTTTTGCTATTACTTAAGCTGCTAGTTAATCTGTTGGGAAAAGACCATCTGTGTAAATTATGGCATATATCCTGTATATTCTGTACCCCAGAGGGGATGTTTTTGGAACTCCAGTAGGAAAAGGCTGATTTAGGTACTATGTAGCTTCAGATTCAGGAAGAGGATAAAGGAGAATGGTGGTTTCACCCCAGGCTGGAAAAACACTCTGAAATGAAGGAAACTTTGTCTTTATTGTGGGCCCAGCCTAGGAATAATTCTGGCTTGATAAAAGGAATTGAACCCCTTACAATCAGTTATTCCAAGGATAAGCCATGGCAATGCATTAAACAATTCCCTCTATCTAAAGTTCAGATTGAAGGAATACAGTCAATAATTGAATATTTAGACAAGTGACAACTTACCAAAAATAGGCAGTGCCCATGTAGTACCTGATTTTACTGTTAAGAAAAGAAGAAAAATTAGATAATGTTAACCTGTGTGTCGGATTTATCCAATTTAAGCATTCTTGTGATTCACCTACTATCTTTCCCAGACATTTGCAGGAAATTTAAAGTTGTTTATTCTACCAAAGGGTCCACCTTAATTCACTATGCCCTTCTAGCCTTCAGCCTGTGTTAGGGTCCCCAGTAATTTTGGCTCCTGCATTCTCTGTACTTGAGACTCAAGCATCCACGTGGCTCACATGAGGGAATTGCTGATTTGTGCCTCATAAAAAGGTAAGAGTATAGGTGAATTTGTTCACGTACTAAATCATCAACATAGCTCTCTCTCTCAGTTTGCAATGATTTTAATAGAAATACAAACAAAAAGGAAAATAAGGAATTGAACACATTGCTTGTGAAAATATATCAGAAAGACATCTGGCATCTTCTAAATGGATCTGCAAAAGAATATACATACTTTCACTGTAGCACATGAAACTTTTACAAAAACTGACCACATTAATTTAGGGCACAGAGATATTATACACAAATGCCAAAACACAGAAATAGTTAATAAATTCTTTACAGACCATAACATTTTTTTCTGATCGTGACACAGTTTTGACTTTATAAGGTGCATCTGTCATAGCCATTAAATGTCTCCCCTAACATAAGCATAGAGTCAGATCAGATGATTTAGTTTTTTAGAAGAGAACCAACTAGACATCATTTGAGCTGCAACACTTAATCTTCTGCACTGGGGCAAAAGGGTGTGGAATTATCACCAATAAGCTGTTCATAACTGGAAAGGAACCTCTCTGTATCACAGGTTCTCCTTCATTCTCCAAGCAATGCCACAGGATCCAGTATTACAGCTCCTAATAAATATTTCTGCTTAGTTTCTGTAGCAAATACAAATGATAGACTTATTCAGAGATGAAGGGGTATTTCATCTGTTGCCCTACAAGTACACTTCTGAGGGGACACCTAGAACAATGGCAAATTGAGCAGACAATTTTGCGGAGGTTAAAAGTCAGAAAATATTTGGGTACGAATGTGGTCTCACTAAGACTAGACAAACAAAGCAATTACCACAAGGTGCACTCCAAAAAGTGAGCTAAGAATGCAGAGAACCAGGGCAGCACACAAGCCAATGCCAGTTGCTTGTTAATGTAGAAACTCTAATTCCCAGGTCAATGAGCCTGCCCATAGTCAACCAGTTAGTCAACAAGTATTTATTAAGTGCCTACTATATTCTAGGCACTGTGCTAAGAGCTGGGAATACAAAAGAAGGCAAAAGACAGTCTCTGCTCTTAAGTAGCTCATAGTGTGATGGGGAAGACAATATGCAAAAAACCTTGTACAAACACAACCTACATACAAGATAAATTGGAGATAACCCACAGATGAAAAGCACTAGTAATAAGGAAGTTTGGGATAGGCTTCATGTAGAAGGTGGAATTTTAGGTAGGACCTGAAATAAGTCAGGGAAGCTGGTCAGTGGAAATGTGGAGGGAAAGAATTCCAGGTATGGTCGATATCCAGTGAAAATGCACAATCCAGAGAGATGGAGTTTCTTGCACAAGGAATGCCAAGAAGGCCAGTATCACTAAATTACAGAGTACACGTTGGGAAAATAAAGGGAGTGGCAAGGTTGCGAAGGGCTTTGAATGCCAAACAGAGGCATTTCCATTTGTTCCTGAAGATGATTGGAAGTCACTGGACTTGACTGAAGACAGAAATATCTTTCCCCACTCCTAATTTTACATTAAATTTGCCAGAGCCCCAAAGATGGATGGTTTCTTTCTGAAGTGAAGGACTCATGAAAGTATTTTGAAACTATAATTTTCTTCAAGATGTCTTTCAAACTTTTTCATGTTCCTGGTTACCATTCCAGTTAGAAGAGAGCAAGGTCTGGTGAATTCTGAACAACTTATGACAAATACTGTGAATGGACCGGAGGGTCCATCATCACCTTGTGCAAGTGGTACAATGGAAGATTCCTTAACTCCAGCATCTCTGGTGACAGCAAACTGGAGAAAGGCAGGAAAGCAATGAGAAATATGCTTTGGGTTGTCACTAGAGCAATATTTACATTCCTACCAGGCTCTCCATTTGTCTAATAAGAAGTAAAAAACTCCAAGATATTAGACAGGTTAGCAGATCACAGTTCATCCCACTCACCCCTAAACAAACTAATTTCTTCTCAAATTCCTTTATTTTTCTCTAAATGGTGCCTACACACATGTATTTTAATGATCACTTTGATTCCTTTCCACAGCTACAGCTTTCACAAGCCCAGCTCCCAAGGAATCCTTGAAGCTTTCAGCACTCTTACTCAATTCCTTTTGCCTTCAGCTCCAGCTTGACTCGCTGCAGATAGCTGGGATCAGGGTAACCAAAGTTTTCTGGCCCGCCGAATTGGAGAGTTTTGTGGTGAATACCATTCCAAGTGATCACATCCTTGATTCCTGATGCCTGAGACTGTCCTACTGTGAAAATCAGCCTTTGGTCAAAAGCTCTTCTGAGGAGAAGCAAAACCTGACGTCCTTCTTCATTATTTGGCAAGTATGCCAAACGTCTTGTTCCTTCATAGCGCTTTCCTGGGTTGGGATGATCTTCTGTCTGTATGCCTCCCCACATGTCATAATGAATCACAATAGTGCCACAGGAATTATAACCCGGAAGTGAAGATGTTCTGTAAGAGGTTGTCATTGTTCCATCTGGCTGATTCCCTTTCACGATACCATAGGAAGTTTTGCACACAGGGCACACTGGCCTACATTTCATGGCCTCTCTGATACAAGGACCACAGAATGCATGCTTGCACTTTGGGAGGACTTCTTTCTGGAAAATTCTTTCCATACAGATGACACATATCTCTTCTTCTTCTTCCTCCTCCTCTTTTCCTAGGTCCCACCAGCTAGGCAATCCCTTGAAGGAAGCCAAAGCCATGTTGAAATCATCACAATTTTGTTCCAAGGGAGATCTGGGGTCTCTATTCCAATTTGCTCCAAGGGAGAGAGAAGCCCCTTGTCTCTGCTGGGTAGGACTTTCAATACCGAAGTATCTCTTAACATATTTCACTGCTTCTGCAAGGTACTTGGGCAATCCAGTCAATGTCAGTTCTTGTTCATTCCACTCCAAGTTTACATAGGGGTGCTTTCTTTCAAAGTCTTCAAAGAATGTCTTTTCAGGCCAACATTTTCTCTCTTCATCTAATGGTTTCAGGATCACTACCTCCTTCACAATCTGAGGTAAGAGCATCTGAAAGACATAAATGAAATCTTCATAAGCATGCTCAGAGAGGTCTAAGTTTTTGTCTTTTGGTTTAAATATGATGAGGGTTTTCCGAGTTTGGAGATTGTTCACCAGTTCTGCTGCTGTGTCATATGTTTTCTCAATTTCTGTGATTTCTTGGTGCAGAAAACGCAAGTGAGTGGTATCAATCTCAATTCCATTCTTCGTTGTGTTTCGGGAAACCATCATTTTCACATCATTTTTCTCATGGAAGAAGTTTGCTTCAATGTAATGTTTAGCTTCTGAAATATCCTTTGGGTTTCCCCAGAGGATTAAGACTTTTCCTTCAGCTTTAATATGGAGGTTTTGAAACATGTCAGTCAGTGTTTTTTGGACGTCATGAGCCAGCTCATTATCTGTGAAATGAATATCCTGACGGGTCACATTCTGGATTTCCCTCTGAAATGCTCTGGTAAAAGCTTCTTGAGCCGCTTTCCTGTCCTCTGACTTGCTTGTCTCAAAGTCTAAATACACATTGCCCGTAGGATATGCCAAATTACTTGTAATACGTACTTGATGCTCACTTTCAATTCTGTCCAGAGTTTCAGCAAAGAAATACTTGAAATATTCATACAAATAGGAAGGAATCGAGATAAGGTCTGACTCTTCTTCTGTCATGTGTTTAAGATTTGAGTGAAGAATAGGACTGTCACAGTCATTTGGCATAACTTGCTCAATTTCTCTTGCTGAGGCTGAGTTGGAAAAGTCCTCTTTCTGGTTGTTTCCCAGGATGCTCTCACTTAAGAACTGATAAGTTTTTTCAATATCTTCGTAGTCACCAATCACTTTCTCAGGTCCATCATGGCCTCCCTCTATTCTGAGATTTGGGCAGAGGTTAAAAATCTTCTCCCTTTGCTCTTCAGAAAGCTTGAAGTTCAGTTGGGCCTCCACATAGAGAAATATCTTTTGAATGATGGAATTAGAGGACCTAGCAGTACCTCCTGCATCTGGGTTCTTCTCACCTGGAGATCCCTTTGGGAGTGACTGAGTCTGAGAGGAAAGCTGGTTTACCTCCAAAGTAGTGTTCTCTCCTGGGTCTTCATTTGCTTCTATGAAGACGTCCACATGTGATGTATCAGTGACTGCTACAGTGTGATCTCTCCTTGCTATCACACCTTCCTTGGCTTGTCTTTTATAAAACTCTACCCAGAAAGTGCCTTCACGGGGACCAGGTTTGACCTTGCATTTTCCTCCTCCGGACCTCCATGGGTTCTGGAAATACTTTTGTAGCTTCCTCTCCATTCTAGGGTAGCTCTCAGACACCCGGACTAGGAGCCGGTACAGTGGGCTGTGGGCAGTGCTTCCAGTGGCCATCAGGGCAGGGTAGGGACTTGTGAGTCGAAGATCTGGAAATGCAATATTTGTTCACTGGGCTCTGGAGGGAAAAACTGGGGAGCAGACAGGGAAGACAAAAGGGTGCTATCAGCTCCCTGCCCCCACCTCTCTGCATAGACCATAACTTAAAAAAATAGTAATTGGTTCAGACAGCACATATACAACATAGAAAATCAAATGGCAACTTAACAATGAAATCCTAAGTAATGAGTTTAAAGAATAAATTTTTTAAAATACAAGTAATTATTTTAAAGAACGATGATCATGATGAAACAATATATTACAATTTTCTGGATGTAGATGAAGCAGTCCCAGGGAGGAAAAAAATATCCTTAAGAACATAGAAAGTAGGAGCAATAATGAACTGAGTATTCATTAAAAAAAATTAGAAAGCCAACAAATAAACATGCTTAAAATAAGCACAAAGATATTAAAAATAGAGAAGAAACAGATAAATTAAAAACAAAAATACTCCAAAGAAATGGTATCTAAAACTAAAGGCCGGTTCTTTGAAAAGACTAATGAAATTGACAAACATGTAGATAGTCTGATTAAAAAGGAAAGGGGAGAAAATCAAATCAATAAGATAGCAAATGAGAAAAGTAAAATTTCAATAGACCAGAAGACAAAAAAATAATCCACATATTATGTACAGTATTAACTAAAAACAACACCACAAGTCCATGAGACACATGTTGCAACTGACTTATTACAAGAGAAAGGCACATGCATGTAGGAACTCCCTATACCAAGGAGCCCAGCAGTGCAGGGAAAGTCTTGTTACTTAAGTCAGAGTGAACAGGGAAAGTCATAGAGGAGGGGAAAAGGACCAATCCCCTCCCAAAGGGGAGAAGAAAGCATGAATAAGTAAAATGACAAAAGGAGAATTTTTTCTCCTTGCAAACTGCCAGACCATGAGGATATAATGGTCCACTTATTGACAAGGGTCATTGCTGCAGAAAGTTTCTCAGTCTGGTGCAGACTGACTGGTGCCTGTTTTGACTCCCAAGGACACACAGGGAGTCTAGTTTGGGGTGCAAACAACAAATCATGTCAGGTCATTGGGGCTTCGTCCTTGACATTTTGTGTAAGGCCCTTGCATACTCCATGTCGATTGTTTCTGGAAAACATGGCAACTCAATATAGAAAATATGACAACCCAAAAACACAAGTTTAGGGGACACTCTAACATTCCCTTCCCCTGTACCCATTGGTCAAAGGCAACCTCGGAGTACACAGTGACCATAGAGTGTGCACTTGGTAAAGCATTCCCGTGGATACTACCTGGGAAGGGTCTCTGAAGGGAAGAGAAAGAAACATTTCACAAGGATAAAGATCAACAGATAGAAAGCTAACGAGAGGCCATAGGCACTTTCATGTCTCAAGACTAATTCAGGATAGTTCCAGCTACAAAGTGAGATTAGAACCAGAGCCATAAACACAGTATATAGTAAGAATGATCAAAATCAGGGATTAATCCAGAGGGGAAAATCACACAACATCAAGAAAATCAAGAGAACTTAATACAGATACAGAAAATAAAAGCCAAATGGGTACAATAATGGACATCAATATTAACAAATATTAAGTCTTGCTGCAATTTAGTAACCATTCCCAATATCAATTCAATCAATACATTTCATCTGGGATCTCAGACATTCCATGCATTCATCTAGTCCCTAGCACATCTCTTCTTGTAGTAGTCTGGAAAATATCATGTCCTCAGGAGCACCACATCAGTGGACTTCTTTCCTGGTTCCAAGTTACTTGTAAAGACTCCTTAGATATTTCTGCTAAAATCTTTCACAAAACAGATCTGAATACAAGATTTCTGTACTAGTCAAAAAATTTACTTCTCTAACAATTACTACATGTAGTGGAAACCAGCTGGACCCTCATAGTTGTGACCTAATCAATAACAGAGCTATAAGGGGAACATTGAATTAGGAGCCCATAGTTCACCAAACTTCAGAGAACTTAGGTTATAAATAAAAATATTTCTATCTTTATCTAAACTCTGTATGTAACATAAACATTGTTAACATTTATTTGAACAAATATTTATTAATTACAAATATTTATCAAGTTCTTGGGGTTTTTAAATATTGTCATTTGTAAAATAATCGTTTTATCTTATTTGATTGTCATGTTGCCCATCAAAATGTATGAAAAAATTTGTTGTTCAAAAAGAAAAAACACTGTTAACTACAAGCTAAAGGATTACTGTTACATTGATATAGGTAAAGCATTCAAATAAAAATGAAATGTTCTAAATGCCACAGAAGGCAAAACTCTTTAAACCTTCCACATTGCATACACACACACACACACACACACATACATATATACGCATATAAACATATATACTAATTTGATCTTGTTTTCTGAACATTCTTACTCTTTTTCATTTTATAATTTTATTTGAACTGTTAATTATTTTAGAACTTTAAATTTAAATACTACTTAATTTAATTTAATTCCAATTCATTTCAATTATTCAATTGCCCCCTCCTTAGGAGGAGAAGAGAGAGAAACGCATGTATTTCAGAACACTTTTTATAAGAAGATGACCTATGATACACAAATGAATTTACATAAAATTTACCAAGTTAGCTTCAATTGTAGCAAAAGACTTGGGATGGGTTGTGTAGATACACTTAAGTAATCAATTTCAAACAGTGCATACAAATGAGTTGTTTATTAAAAAATGTTTGTACCACAGGAAAAAATAAGTGTTATTTCCATAATACCTAAGAATATTAAATAAAATTGATGTTTCCATTGGTGTAAAACAAATTATTTCCTAAGTTACTCTGCTCTAAGAGAACTGATTGCACTAAAATTCATATCTTCAAACCAAACAAAAGATGTTTCTGATTCCATTTTAATTATTAATAGAATAACGGCTTGGTCCCATAAACTGTTACGGTAACATCCAATTATTCTTTTGTCATTTTGAAACATTTAAAGACCTTATTTTATACAGAAATGTCTATCTAGTAATAGGCAGATGACTAGACCAAATATTCATTTACTAAGTTGTTTAGCATATAGAAAGGACTATAATACCAGGCTGAATAGCTCAGATCTTATACACATGCATTTTATTATAGTAGCTCAGATGTGTTTCAGCCTTAGCCTATGAGATAATGATTTAAAATTGTGTTTGATCTTTGTTTTGCAAGCTTCTTTTACCTTTGTCTAGTTATTTCCAAAGCATTCAGAAAGTATGAACTATTACAGGGATTTAATCTCACATGTGACAATGTAAGTATTAGCAGGCAGATGACAAGACCAAGTACTAAGTTAACTTAGTTCTTTGGGATATGGAATGACTACACATTTAGATTGAAAACAGTAAGATCTTACATATTTGCATTGTTCTCAGACCTTCTACTGACCACTTGCTCTGATAATAGAAATTTGCTATAAAAGAAAAAAAGCAGGCACATGATTCTAACAACATCAAAACTGGTCCTTCATGACTCAACACATATATGGTAGGATAAAGCATCCTTAGCTCTGTTTGACTTCAGGTAAGAGTCAAAGTTGATTATCAATCATGCAGTAACAATTCTACCTCATAGCCAGACTCAGTAATGGCTAGGTGGGAAACATTTCTGTTTAAAAGGAAGTATACAATGGGGAAACTGAACCAGAAGGATCCTACCTTAGGCTATGCCAAGCTCATACTCTCCACTTTTTCCCAGATACAGGCATTCTCCTGTAACAGTTCAGGATCACATTCCCTCTGAATAGCTTGCAGCACTTCTGTCAAACGGTGGATTACTGACTTAATGATCCATTAGATAATTAATTATACCTGAATCCAAAACTCAAAACAATATCAGTTACAGTCCCAAGAGCTTTTATGTCAAATGACAAGTTTCACTAATCACAGTTTAAAGTTATTTTTCCTCTCATGGAGTTGCCATAAGCCATAAAATTTTACCAGGACTCACACATTCATGATAGATTTCACTTAACATTCTTCACTTGTTTTTCTTTTCTTTTTCTCCTTGAGCTTAGACTCATCCTGGTATGAAGATAAATCATTAGAAATCACATCCATATTATATACAGACTTGTAAATTCTCAGTAAGCCAATATCATTCTTTAGGAACTCCAGAACCATAATGAGCTCTTTTTCCAGAGTTGATGACCTTGCCCACACAGATGGTTTCTAGCAATCTGGCAAGTTTACAAAATGAGGGAAGTTTATAAGGTCTTTTCTTTGTACCATTTATCACACAGTAACCAATTACCAATTTTTCCTTTTCAAATACCTATGTATATAGTTGCTAGGTTTTTAACATTATGAAAACAATCCCAAATAATTTAGTTAACAATATTACAACTTTTATAAGGGATAGCCAAATACTTTTAGCTGTAACTTCCTCTTAACTATAGGTAAACATGGAAATGTCCACTTTCTTAACTTGCAGTTACAAAGCATTATAAAACAGGGTTAGCAGGGCTGATAAAATAACATAAGTTTTCAAATAACTTTTTCCACCTTCTTTTAATTTTTCACTTCACACTTTAATAACATCTAAGTTAAGAAATGTTGTTCTTCTAATGACATAATTAGGTTACCATAATAGGTTACCAATTTTTCAATATAAGAAAATGTAGAAACATAACAATGCCATAAATAGTATGTATTTAAGACTTGAAACAATCCCATTAACAATCTGATAGCCTCAATTCAGTTGAATGCATTTCCAAATTACCTTACATAGACAATAATTTTATCATCATTGGCATTATATGCTGATCATACCTAAAATCTGTACAAAGTTATCATGTATGATGCAATTATATCTAATTAAAGAAATAATAATATTAGTTACCATTCATATAGTGTTTTCCCTATGCCAGGCATTGTGTTAAGTGCTTAACAATCATATGATCCTCACAACAACTTTGGGAGGTGGATACTACTATTATCCTTTTACAGATTAGTAAAATGAGGTAAATAGATGTGAGGCAATTTGCTAAAGGTCACCCAAGTTAACAAAATTTCAGATCCATGCATTTTCCTCATTTGTCTTAATGCCAATAAATTTTGATGTATCATGAACATCATATTAGGAGAGACACATTTCACCTAAAATAAGATCAGAATAAATTCAATTACACCAGGATCTATTTTCCAATGGTAATGAATCTCAATTCATAATTTTAGTTCTGTAGTATTATATTTTATACAAGGGCTAGTTATTCCAAGAATTTCATATTATGGGGGTCCACTATTTCCAGCCAATCCACTGCCAAAGACAACAAAGGTGGCAGTATGATATTAGGTTTTAATTTACCCCAGTTATCACATTTAAGAACACATTTGAATTTAATTCAAATTTGGGTTTTACAATCTCAGAAAGAACCCATTGCTATCAGTTTGCTCTTAACCCTCTATAACTGTTTCTCTATATACTTTCAAATCAAATAGCAACTGTTTATTACTGTAGTTCCCACTAAGATAAGCACCTGAAGTTTCACACAACCTTCCAACTGAAACAAAGCCAAAACTTTTTCTACTCTTCTCTGTCAACATACTCAGACCTTGCCAACATGCTTAAACCTTCTCAAGTTGGCACAAGGGCACCCAGAGCAACTGCCCAGGGACAGGATGTGTCCCCAAACCCTCTCATCTACCTTTCATATTTTCCCTCCAGCCTTTATTTCTCTTTCCAAATCTTCTAAAGCAATTACTCAGTCTACACAACTTTTCTTTACTCAAATCCTGTATTTCAATCAACTGGCTCCACTGAATATTTCCTTTTATAATTTTAGCACATATTATTGTTAAACTCAATGACTTATTAAAACCATACTTTCTCAGCTGTATAGCTTTATAAGAGGGGGAAAAGAACTTGGCCACAGTTCAGAAATGTGAAGGAAGAGAACAGAATTTTAAAAAAAACCTAGATTAACTAATAAGGTACAGAGAGATAGCTCTTGGGCAAAGTTTTTCCTTGTAAGTTATATGAGCACAATCACAGTGTCTGAGAGACAAATAAACACAAACATAAGAAAACACAAATAGACTGGTACAAAATGTTACTTCTAGCCTGCCCTTCTATGTATCTTCAGAGGGATCATGCACACACGAAAACATACACCCTAAAAAATTATTACCCTTTTAAAATTGCACCTGTTTTACTTTTTGCATATTCTGAGTGACACTTCCTTCTATCAATCATATCCCAAATAATCTTTGTTTCACTGAGTTTTTTTCCTCTGCCTCTCTACTGTCCATCTCATGCATGTACTCAGA